>NC_081844.1:20418528-20511093 GCF_963259705.1 Myotis daubentonii | reverse complement strand
TGAGCCACACTGGCCAGGCACTATCAGCATTTTAAATAAAAATGGAATTTGACCCCACACCGCACAAACTTGCCTCACTTGCCTCACCCTAATTCCAGCCCTAGTGACATCAAGACACATCACCTGTAAATACGTCAGGTCAAATTTCTTAGGAATCAGGTCATTCTCCTACATAACCACACACACACCTATGAAAACTAATAATCATTATTTAACATCTTTGAATAGGCATCCCTAATCTTCTTAATTAGCCCTAAAACACATGTGATAGCTGTTCCTTTCCAACCGGGACCCAATCAAGATTAGTTCATGCATTGTATTTAGTTGTTTTGTCTCTTTAGTCTCTTATATTCTAGAGCTGGAGTCAGCAAACCACAGCCTGCAAGCCTGCCGCCTGTTTTTGTGAATAAAGCTTTATTGGAACATGGCCACGTGCATCATTTACATAGTGCCTGTGGTGACTTTCATGCTACAGTGACAGAAAATGTATGACCCCAAAGCCAAAAATCCTTGTATCTGGGCCTTTACAGGAAAGTGTGCCACGCCTGGCCTTAGGCTTGACTAGATTCAGGGTAAATATTTTTAAAATAGACTTTTTCTTTCAGAGTCGTTTTAGGTTCATGGCAAAATTGATTGTAAGGTACAGAGAGATTTCCCATATGTACCTGCCCCCATACATGCATAATTCCCCCCATGATCAGCATCCCCCACCAGAGTGATAAAATTGATGAACCTACAATGACACATCATTATCACACGATAAACATTTTTGACAAGATTACTTTATCAGAGTATTAGTTACTTATTGCTGTACTAGAGGCCCAGTGCACGAAATTCGTGCATGGGTAGGGTTCCTAGCGGCTGCCGGCTGCCGGCTGGGGCCTCCCTTCCCCCGGCTGCCTACTGCCACCAGCCGGCTGGGTCCTCCCTTCACACCTGCCTTGGCCTGGTGCCAGCTGCACCATCCCACCGTAGTCCCACTCTCATCATGGCCCATTGGGGCCAGCGGCACCTCCACTGCTGCCCGCTGCCAGCGCCATGTTGCTGACGCCCACCATATTCTGCGCTGCCCCCTGGTGGTCAGTGCATGTCTAACTCCCAGTCGGTCAAACTCCCACCCATGGGGACAATTTGCATATTAGCCTTTTATTATATAGGATAACAAGTTACCACAAATTTGGCAGCTGAAAATAACAGCCATTTATTATCTCACAGTTTCTGTGGGTCAGGAGTCTGAGTGCACTATGGTTGGGTTCTCTGTGGGAGCTCATGGAGAAGCCTAGAGCCTCTTCTACACTCATTCAGTTTGTTGGCAGCATTGAGCTTCTTGTAGCTCTGGGCCTGGGACCTCAGCTCCTAGAGGCTGTCCCTCTCCCTAGGCAGTTCACAGGCTGGTTTCTCCTTCAAGGCCAGCAGGGACGCACTGGCTTGCTGCCTCTAGATCAGGGGTGGGCAAACTTTTTGACTCGGGGGCCACAATGGGTTCTTAACTGGACCGGAGGGCCGGAACAAAAGCATTGATGGAGTGTTTGTGTGAACTAATATAAATTCAAAGTAAACATCACTACATAAAAGGGTATGGTCTTTTTTTTTTTTTTTTTTTTTTTTAGTTTTATTCATTTCAAACAGCCGGATCGGGCCCACGGGCCGTAGTTTGCCCACGGCTGCTCTAGACTGTCTTTTAAAGAGTGCCTCTGATTAGGTCGGGCCCACCCAACATAATCTCCCTTCTGATGAACTCCACATCCACTCATTTGAGACTGTAAATACACCTGCAAAATCCCTTCGCCGTTGCCATGGTGGCACAGCCTAATCTCAGGAGTGGCATGCATTGTCCTCCCAGGTCCCACTCACCCCCCAGGATGGGGGGATTCAGCAGGTACCAGGGCGCGCACAGCAGGGCTGACAATCCCGGTGTCCATCTTGGAATTCCGCCACAACACGTGATTCTGGACTTTAGAGATTTGGGTCATAAAGTCTGCCACCTGGGGAGACTTAGATTAACACAGGACCTTTCGATCTTGTCTTTTTTTAAAATATATTTTTATTGATCTCAGAGAGGAAGGGAGAGGGAGAGAGAGATAGAAACATCAATGATAAGAGAGAACCATTGATCGGCTGCCTCCTGCACACCTCACACTGGGGATTGAGCCTGCAAACTGGGCATGTGCCTTTGACCAGAATCGAACCCAGACCCTTTAGTTCCCAGGCTGACGCTCTATTCACTGAGCCAAACCAGCTAGGGTTGATCTTGTCTTCTTAACCTCGCCAAAATACTGTCTAAGAAAAGACCTACTCAAGAATCTTACCTTAATGTTAAATTTGTGTTCCAAAGCTGGTCTATCTAAACCAGGGGTCCTCAAACTTTTTAAACAGGGGGCCAGTTCACTGTCCCTCAGACCGTTGGAGGGCCGGACTATAGTTTAAAAAAAAAAAACTATGAACAAATTCCTATGCACACTGCACATATCTTATTTTGAAGTAAAAAAACAAAACGGGAACAAATACAATATTTGTATTTGCACGTGGCCCGCGGGCCATAGTTTGAGGACCCCTGATCTAAACTGTCAACTCTCAGGTTTTCAACTTAATCTGTGTAGATGAAAATGGTAAAGAAAAATATTGAGCTTGGAAACTTGTTACGCTTTCTAAAAATAAGAATGACAAGATGTATGTGTCCCATTGTCCACATGTCGACACATGCACATACACATGCAGGTTCAGGAATAGCATGGGGGGCAGGAAATATTGTTGTGATCATTATGGGAAAATACCTCCTGCTACCCGGGGCACTTAACCTAATCTAGTGGGGGTTGGGGAAGGCTTCTTGGAGGAGGTGGCATTCTAGCTGAGTTCTGAAGGATGTATGCACGCACCAACACACACACACACACACACACACACCCCTAAGGTGGAATTGGCCTGTGATTGCCTATTCTCCAAATGAGTGAGAGCTTCCTCTGACCATATGCGAGCTATGAAAAGAATGGAAAACGAGCCCTAACCGGTTTGGCTCAGTGGATAGAGCGTCGGCCTGCGGACTCAAGGGTCCCAGGTTCGATTCCGGTCAAGGGCATGTACCTTGGTTGCGGGCACATCCCCAGTAGGGGGTGTGCAGGAAGCAGCTGATCCATGTTTCTCTCTCATCGATGTTTCTAACTCTCTATCCCTCTCCCTTCCTCTCTGTAAAAAATCAATAAAATATATATTTAAAAAAAAAAAAGAATGAAAAACGAAAAGAGATCCTTAAAATTTGAATAGGATCGCAATCCTTGGGAGTATTGTGTGAGGACTCTGCCAGCATGTCAGAAGCTTACACACGCCCTTGGTTCTCCAGGACAGTGACTTGGTAATAGATTGCCAGGTGGCCTTGGTGTGAAAAGGACTATCGGGGCATCTGGTGGCCCAGTCCACCTTAGCTGCTGTTCCTACAGGAATGTGCTGAAACCGTGCGGAATTCCTTTCTGGGCTGGGAGCCATGAGCTGCTTCCTTCGCCCTCAGCCCGACTTCCACCCACCACCATATCCTCTGTGTTTTACCTTCTAAACAGCGCTCCCTTCCACCCCCTCCTCTCCACCTTCACTGCTCCCATTCTGGTCTAAGCCACCAACGTCCTTTGCCTGAGGCAGGGGTGGGGAACCTTTTTTCTGCCCAGGGGCATTTGGATATTTTTTTAAAATGTATTTTTTTTATTGTTTTCAGAGAGGAAGAGAGAAGGAGAGAGAGATAGAAACATCAATGATGAGAGAGAATCATTGATCAGCTGCCTCCTGCACACCCGCTACTGGGGATCGAGCCCACAACCCAAGCATGTGCCCTTGGCCTGAATCGAACCTGGGACCCTTCAGTCCGCAGGCTGACGCTCTATCCACTGAGCCAAGCCGGCTAGGGCACATTTGGATATTTTTAACATCATTCTCAGGCCAGACAAAATCATCAACTTAAAAGTCAGCCTGCTATATTTGGTCAAACATTTAATTAATTTACCCCTCATGCCTTGGCTGGGCCAGACCAAATGATTTCACGGGCCTCATAGGGCCCTCAGGCCTGCTGTTCCCCACCCCTGGCTAAAGGATGAAACAGCCTCTTTGCATTCACCCTCCCATCCCCTCCAATCACCTCCCAGCAGATCAGCCAGAGTCCTTTGCTTCCAAATTCAACGCTGCTCAAACACCTCTCTGCATAAAATCCACGCACAATTTCTACCAGTGTGACATGCCAAGACCAAAATTCTTAACTCATCCCATCAGGTTACGTGGTCTGCCCCCCTCTGGCCTCTCCACACTTATCTTGCAGTCCCAAAACATCGGTCTTTTTCCTTTTTTAGTTCAAATGTGCCGCACTTCTTCCCATCGCAGGGCTTTGCACAGCTGTTCCCTCTGACCTTCATGGTGAACGCCTACATCTCCGGGACTCAGCTAGCCACTTCCACTGGGAAGCCTTCTTTATCCCATACTAGCCTGGGTTAAGTCCCTGCGGTGGCAGGGGTGTTTTCCCCAAACGGCAAGATTTCCTGTCCCCCATGCTGTTCCGGACCCTGGCCACTCCCCGGCTTCTAGAATCTGTTTGTCCTTAACTTGCATTTGGGAGGGACTTTGTCATAGCCACTATGGAGAGACGGCAATGGAAATGATCCCGTGCGACTTGAAAGACTAGATCAGAAAAGGAGATATTGTATACGGCTTCCACCTGGCTCAGTCGCTCCTCTCCTCAGTATGATTGTGCTGGGAACCCAGCTGCTATGTGGGGGAGCTCCGGCTGCATGGAGAGGCCACATGCAGGTGCTCCTTGCAGCAGCCCCAGCGGACAGCTAGCAGCAACCGACAGACAGGTGAGTGAGTAAACCTTCAGAGGATTCCAGCTCCAGCCTTCCAGCTACTCACCTGACACCAAACCTGCCCAAATTGCAATTATTGGAGAACAAAATAAATGTTGTAATTCTGCATCTCTAACTCTTCAAGAAATGGGGTGGCTTACCCTAGCCGGTTTGGCTCAGTGCATAGAGTGTTGGCCTGCAGACTGAAGGGTCCCAGGTTTGATTCCAGTCAAGGCACATGCCCGGTTGTGGGCTCGATCCCCAGTAGGGGGCGTGCAGGAGGCAGCCAGTCAATGAGTCCCTGTCATCATTTATGCTTCTCTCTCTCTCTCTCTTCCTCTCCTTTCCTCTCTGAAATCAACAAAAATATTTTTTTAAATATATTTTATTGATTTTTTACAGAGAGGAAGGGAGAGAGATAGTTAGAAACATCGATGAGAGAGAAACATCGATCAGCCACCTCCTGCACATCTCCTACTTGGGATGTGCCTGCAACCCAGGTACATGCCCTTGACCGGAATCGAACCTAGGACCTTTCAGTCCGCAGGCCGATGCTCTATCCACTGAGCCAAACCGGTTTTGGCAACAAAAATATTTTAAAAAAAGAAATGGGGTGGCTTGTTACACAGCCACAGTAACTGGAATAGAGTAACTTATATTTGTACCTTCTCTTTAAAGTATCTGTTATAGTTGAAATTTTACGCGTGTGTGTGTGTATGTGTGTGTGTGTGTGTGTGTGTGTGTGTGTGTGTTTATTTGATTCCTATCCTTGAAAGATTAAAAGTTCGAGGAGGGCAAAAGCCTTGTCAGTTTTGTTCACTTTTCTATTCCTGACACCTACACTCATTACCAATGTATTCACAGCTTTCCCACACCTCTTCACGTATAAAAACAGATGTCATTTGGTCCTTGATTGTATGCTCATTCATTTGATAAATGCTCACGGATGGGGCTCTGTGTCAGGAATTTATGATGAAGCATGAAAAGATGATGTCTATAAGGGACTATGGGAGGGCAGAGAAGGGGTCAGTTCGATGGTGTTTTGAAGGACGCATAGGTGTTCTCTGGGTAATGAAGAGATAGAACACAGCTTCTGGCAAGGGAAATGGTATGTGCCAATGCATGGGGCCAGGAAGCAGGCAGGCATTAGCAGGAGGTTCTGCACACATAGAGTGTGGATGAAAAATTCTTCAGGAAATGGTTCGTAAGGGCCAGGTTCTGATGGTCTTCAATGCTGGGTGCAAATGCTTATAATTCAACACACACACACACACACACACACACACACACAGGAAGACTTTTAAGGTTTGGAAGCAGCTGTAAAATTATCCCAGTTCTTGATAGCACCAGGACTGGGAAAACTGGTTAAGTGGCTCCTGAACTGGCCCAGTGGGGAAGTGATGGAGTTAGGACTAAGGAAATGAAGATAGGAGAGGAACTATGGCAAAAGCCACTTAGCAAAAATTCACCGCCTAGGGCCCTGTGTTAGGCTGCCGTGTCACAGTGTTACAGCAACCCTTAGAAAGCAGGGGTCCACCAACATTTTTTTAGTAAACATATCAGGTTCCGCAAACCTCAGGATCTGTCTCACCCACTCATCCTACTGCTGCGGCGCAAAAGCAGCCAGAGATGATGGGCCAAGGCGGGGCGGGCATGTGTTCCAATCAAACCACAGACATTGCAATATGAATTTCAGGGTTTTCACGTGTCACGAAACAGTCTTCTCTTCTGGACTTTTTCCAACTTTTACAAGATGTGAAAATCATTCTGAAGTTGCTTGTGAAGTCGGGCAAAAACAGGTGGCAGGGCTGCTTAGCACTTAGGTTTCAGGGCTAAGAGCTGACACAGTGAGGCCCCGCCCACCCTGGCACCCAGGCCACGCCCCCCAGGGCGGCGCGGGGCGGGGCTGCGCATGCGCGTCCTGCCGCGGGCGGGGGCGGGGCGGACCGCGGCTCTGACTTCCAACATGGCGCACGCTGGCGGCGGCGGCGGCCCCGGGGGCCGGGGGCTGAGTGGCGCCCGCTGGGGTCGCTCGGGCTCCGCGGGCCACGAGAAGCTGCCGGTGCACGTGAGTGGCGCCCTAGCCCTCCCTCGGGAACCCCGTCGTCCGGCTCCGCGCCCCCAACCTGGGCCCCGCCCGTCCCCACCTCGGCCCCTCCTCCGCGCGGCCCGGGACCCCAGACCCCTGACCCCTCCCCTGGGCCCCCTCGGAGGCCGGGCCGTCCCCCTCCCCGCCAGAGACTAGCGTCCTCAGTTCCCTGCACCGACCCGGGCCCATGGGGATCCTCCCCCACCCCTTCCCCTTCCTCGCAGGTGGAGGACGCCCTCACCTACCTGGACCAGGTGAAGATCCGCTTCGGCAGCGACCCTGCCACGTACAACGGCTTCCTGGAAATCATGAAGGAGTTCAAAAGCCAAAGGTACCTGCGGGCCCCTCCCCGCCCCGGGGGGCGCCGTCGGCCGAGCCAGTGGCCCTGCCCCAGCTGCGTGACCTTGCACAGGTTGCCAAACCTCTGGAAGCCTCAGTTTCTGCAAAAAAAAAAAAAAAAAAAAAAAAAAAACACGAGAGAGTAGAGTCTTCCTTTGTGGAGCTGCTATGGGGGTTCCTGGAAGGAGGGCAGGTATGGGGGTGAGGCGAGAGAGGCGAGTCCGACCGACCAGCCAAGAGCCTTTCTGCAAAAGGTTGATTTTTTTAAAAAATGAATTTTGTTCATCCAGGACTTTAAAAAAAATAATTCTAAAGCACTGCATTCAAATGTTACTTGTCTTGATTACTGACTGTTTGGGTGCCCTCTCCCCTTAAATCTTGTCCCCAAGGGGAGTTGTCTCACTCGCATCACCCCAGTCCCAGGCCTGCGAGGAACTTATGCACATAAAATGCTCAGTAGGGGACCTGGCATTTCGGAAGGCATTTCAGACACATGACGTGTTTGTAGGCACAGAATCAGGAGGGTTAGAGGTCCGTGGGGGACCTCACAGCCATCCCCTTGTGTGACAGGAGGCCCACGGAGGTTCGGGGACAGTGTCAGGACTAGAACCTGGGTCCTCTGAGTCTTAGGTTCTCGATGATCACATACCTGCCATGCTGCTTCTCCCTCTGAGGACACATGCAGGGCCTGGTTTCTTCCACCAAGGCCTTGACCCTAGCTGCAGCCACGGGGCGGGGGGAGACCCCATCCCGCCTCTCAAATACTTAAGCGATTCCCATACGTGTAGGGCCGTTGGTATTTATGCATTGTAATCAGTTGCTGGGATCAGCTGCTATGTCATAGTTGATCCCCAATGCATTTAAAATAAGGGAATTTATCTCATCATTTAGGGGGTTTGAAGTCCAGGACTCACAGTCACTCTCCTGCCATTCTTAGCACTGAGTTAGAGGTGCTTGGAGTGTTTTGGGGAGCTGTGCTGTGGGACTGTTCTGTGGTTCTCTCCAGGGGCACAGGGAGCCCAGGCCTGGCTGCTCTGGAAGTAGATCACTGTCAGCAGATTCACCGCAGTCACATTTTTGGGTGCTTTGTGGTCAGTGAGAAGCTGGTTACATGGCACTGTCATGGGAGTCTAGAATAGATTTTACTTTTGTTTCCCGAGACGCCTTTGCCCACTCATGATCTTTATTTCAGCATCGATACTCCTGGAGTCATCCGCCGAGTCTCACAGCTCTTCCACGAACACCCTGACCTCATTGTTGGATTCAACGCTTTCCTTCCCCTTGGGTACAGAATCGACATTCCCAAGAATGGCAAGTTAAACATACAGTCGCCTCTGTCCAGCCAGGTATGCTGCTGCAGTGGGTTGAGTGATCTTGGCCTTCACACAGCCTTCACTGGTTCTCCGGGACTCAGGTCGGACAGTACATCTTGTGTATTGTATTGCCGGAAAACCAGTGACCATCAGTCTTTTTCTGGACATGCTAATCCTAGCACAAATCAAAATAGATCGAAACACCTATACAGGCAGCCTCTGCTTCCCAGGTTGATCCGTTTGGAGGGGCTGTACTTGGGAATGTCTGGGAGGCATTCTCTTATACTGTCATAATAACCGCATCCTCATGTCCGAACTCTTGCCCTGAGGCCTTCCCTGTGGGCACCAGGCAGGTCATGCTTGTACTTGGGCATGTGGTCACTCTGATCACCCTGGGTGCCACCCACAAAAAGAAGCAGTTGGGATGTGGGTGTTAATGGCCGTTTTTATAATTACCAGCAGAGTCATTGGCTCAGCTCAGGCTTGTGGCTTTGGTCTCTTCTCTCAGGGATAGCTTGCTGTCTCCTTTATCTAGAATCCAAAAGCCTGTTTGAGTCTTACTTTTGTAAAGTCATTATTGTTCTCCCCACCTCGGCCCTGTTGCCACATAAGGTATAACGTTCAGCTGCAGGTGGCGGAGGTGGGGGTGCCCAGAGCAGTGAGGGATGTTTAGTAGTGTCCCTGACTCTACCCACTAGGTCCTCACCCAGTGGAGACGGTCAGAAATGTCATGAGACATTGCCAAGTGTCTCCTGAGAGTAAAATTGCCCCTGATGAGTATACTGGTCTAAGTGAGCCTGCTCTTACAACCTCCTCCATCGCTGTCCCGGGGGTTCTAATGGGGAAGGTAAAAATCTACTGTAGGAACGCATTTTGCAGGTTTCTCCTCTGATGAAGGGGTGTCCTATTAAAGGGGGGAGTCCGATTTGAAAGGAGAACAGTGAGAGGCCTACAAGTTCCACCTTCAGTGTGTTGTCGTATTAAAGCTGAGGAGCACATCTAAGTTTTAGAAAGGACTTGGAAGCCTGTGGCCGCTGAGTTCCAAAGAGCTTCCATTTCACATTTTCACATGGAGCCGCAGGATCCAGATGTGGGACTCATGCCTCCAGGCAGGAGCAGCCTTGGCAGGATTGACCTTTGAAATAGTCACAGCTGGGGAGGAAACCAAGCTCACGGGCAGGAGTGTGCACAGAGCCCTTTGTGAGTCTGAAGTGCCCGATAAACTCAGGGGTCATTACCATCATTTGCTGAGAAAGAGCAGGATGGACGTTCTGAATCGTGTTCACTCTGCGGACACGGCCTTTCTCAGTCCCTGCCTGGGGGGGTCCCTCTGCTCTGGGGCTGGATCTCCACGTGAACTGCCCAGCGGTGGCCCTGCCCCAGTCGCCGCGGGGCCCTGCTGTTCCACACTCCAGGGAGGGCTCTTGTAGAGAAAACAGACCAGATCCGTCTTGGCTCCCCCTGGCTCCCTCATTAACTTGAAGAAAGGCAGGAGAGAACTTAGTTAACAGCCACTTACAGGGCTTTAGAGTCTGGTTTCCGGGGGAAGAAGCCACATCCAGGGCCTGATCCTCAGCTGGAGAGGTGCCTTCTGGAACATAGCAGCCCACACAGCTTCAGTCATCACTAAGGACCAGCAGGGCTGTTAGCCTCCTTTGTTGGTAGTCCTCAGTGCCAGGCACAAATGACATGGCTCCCTGGCTCCCTGGAGTCCTTTGAGAGGCTAGAATAGCTGGAGATCTTTACAGGGCTCCCTATACACCAGTGCCCTGGTGACTTTTTAGAAATTGGTTTTTATAGTCTTGCTATTTTGAAGTACAGCTTTATTCTTTTCATTTTTCATGAATCCTGTCAACTACAGACGAGGAGAGAGTAGCTCTGAGGTGCTGAGAAAGAAAAATAAGGGTGCTCCAGCCTTTGGGGAGCCCTTTGTGTGGGGTTTCTCAGCCTTGGCACCATTGCCTTTGGGGCTGGATCATTCTTTCTCTTGGAGACGTCCTGTGCACTGTAAGGCTCTGAACAGCATCTCTTCTCCACCCACCGGATGCCAGCAGCACTCCCTCCTCCGGTATGACAGCTTAAAACCGTCTCCGGACATTGCCAAGTGTTCCGAGGGGCAGCACCACCCCAGCTGAGAACACTAGTCTGTAGAGGAGGACTGACGGGCATGTGCCATGATGAGGGAAGCATGGCCGAAGGAGGGCCAGGGACCGTGGTGGGAAGAACGCCCCCTTGCCGGGGCCACAGCCTGCTGAGTCGGCACCATTTTGGATCTGGTCATCAGGGCCTCATTTGTCACCTCACCTCTGCAGAGAGTCCCTCCACTGTCACCTCCAAGTCATTCTCACACCACACCTTTTTGTATATTTCAGAGTAGCAAAGACAGGAAAAAAATTAAAAAGCCACTGTTTCTTGTTGGTTTACCTTCTCTGGAAAACTGGGAGTCCTCCTGGTCAGGCATGACCCTCGTCTGTCGTGGTCATGACCGTGGCCTCCTTTCAGCACGTGTTGTCGGGGGAGAAACGATGTCAGTGGGTCCCCTTGAGGGCAGATCCTGTCATCTCAGAGCTGACTTTTATGCTTGGCTGGGATGAAGGCCAGCTAGGACAGAGACAAAAAGATAAACCTTTAGGTGCCGCTTGTAAGAAAGTGGCCCTATTGCATTCAAAGGGAGGCCTGCTTTCCACTTTCCGGGGAGAGTCATTTGGAAGTTCAGACACTTCCTGGCAGATCATCTCTGTGCTAAAGTCACTCACAGAGTGAGTACAGACATCTCCTCTGATTGAGGCCCGAGGCTTATGGGAAGTTCTAGCTCTTGAGGTGCTTGCTGCGATACAGATGGACAGATAGAACGTCTGAGGAAGTTCAGCACTGCAGGGTAAGATGGCAGGGGCAGGGCTTAAGGAGGGCAGCAGGAGCCGTGTCTGTGTCTGGGTAGGGATGGGAGTCTCCCTGGTGGTGGGGGTAAAGGCCTGAGGTAGGAATGAGTGGGTGTGCTTGAGAAATGTCCAGAAACCCATTGGGTTTGGGACATGAAGGCTAGAGGGTGGGCTAGAGAAACAGGAATGTGGGGAGTTGGTGGGGAGCTCAGGAAGGCTCATCAGTGTCTAGGGGGAGTTCTAACTGCCTAGACCAGGCCAACCCAGCTGGCAGAGAAGAGAAAAGACTGGATTGTTCCAGAAGGTTCAGACCAAGAATTGACAAACTACGGTCCTTGAGCCAAAGCCAGCTTGTTTTTGTATGGCCAGTGGTTTCTGCATTTTCTGAACGTTACATTTAAAAAATATTTTTAATTGTAATATTTACAAAACAAAATTCATCATTATAACCATTTAAAAGTGTCCAGTGGTTTCTTAATATATTCACAATATCGTACAACTACCACCAATTCCTGAACATTTCTGTCACTCCAAAAAGATACTATACCTCCCAATTCTCCCCTGGCAGCCACTAATCCACTCCTCTCCCCATGGATTTGCCTGTTCTGGATATTTCATGAAAATGGAGTCATACACTATTTGATCTTTTGTGTCCGGCTTCCTTCACTCAGCATGGCGTTTTCAAGGTTCATCCATGTTGTACTAGAGTGTCTATGAACCAGAGCTTCATTCCTTTTTATGGCCGAATAATATTCTACCGTATGGATGGACCACATTCTGTTCATTCAGCTGACAGACACTTGGGTTGTTTCCACTATTGGTGATTTTGACACCTGTTTTCAGTTCTTTTGGGGTGATACCTGGGAGCAGAATTGCTGGGTCACATGGTAATTATGTTTAACTTACTAAAGAAATGCCAGACTGTTTGCTATAGCCACTGTACCGTTAGTGTCTGGCCCATTTTTTGGAGCCCTCGTCTCTAGGGATGGTACTCTGTCTTGTCACAGTGGCTCACTCCATGGGGGGTGAAAGGGGAATGTGGTGCTTGAAAACGCCCCCTCGGAGTGGAGTCATGGGGAGCTTTGGGTGAGAGCACAGCCTTCTGTAAAGCAAACCCCGACCCAAGGCTGCTCCCTCTCCCTGCTCCTTCCATCTTCCACTGGGAGGCAATCAGGAGCACCCCAGAGTGTCTTAGAATGAATCCCCTGCCCAGGAGAAGTGGTGTTTAGAATTGTGACTGCTCTGGATCTGTTGTGTGTCTGCTTTCCTCGGCTCAGACTTTCTAGAGTTGCCTCTGGACCCGCTGTTATGAGCTGAATTGTGTCCCCTTCCCAAATTCCCTCACTGAAGGCCTCACCCTCAGTGTGTTAGAATGTGACTGTGTTTGGAGATAGGGTTCTTACAGTGATAATGACCCCTAATCCAGTCTGACTGGTGTCCTGAGGAAATTTGGACACAGAGAGGCCCAGGGTTGGGTGCATACAGAGAGACAACCATGTGAGGACACCGTGAGAAGGCGGCCATCTACAAGCTAAGAGGCCTCAGGAGACACCAACCTCCAGACTTCCAGCCTCCAGACCTGTGAGGAATAAGTTCCTGTTATTGAAGGTGTCCGGTCTGCGGTATTTTGTTATGGCACCTCCAGCAGATTAGTACACCCACCCAGCTGATGGGCAGTGTGCCCAGCAGTCCCCATCCCACTCCAGGGCCTTTTGGTCAGGGGTTGGTGCAGGTGGGGTGCTGGGCGCCTGGGCGATGGGAACAGTAGACTCAGTTTGTTCCTTCACTTGTTCATCTGGTCATTCCCCGGCAGTGGAGGAAGCCTGCTCTGTTCCCGGCTCTGTTCCAGGCACTGGGGATATAGTTGTGAACAAAGTAGAGTCTCTGTCTGCATGATGTTTGCCATCTGGTCAGGGTGGGCAGACAACAAAATAAGTAGAATATGCTACAGTAAGAGAAAAACAGCAAGAAGGGCTCAGAGTGCTGGGAGACGGGCATTTTAGTTGGGCACAAGATGGTTCCAGAAGACTGCCTGAGAGACAGCCCCTGCCTGCTGGGGACCTGCAGGATGCCGAGGGTCACTCCTGTCGGCCCAGCTCCTGTCAGTGGCAGAGGGAGGCTGTCATCAGAACCACACCCAAAATTCCAGTTTAGAAACATAAAACCACCTTGGGCGTGGGTCCTGTCCCACTAAGAACTAGGATTCTGAGTGCACAGGAGAGAGACGTGTGTGTCTGTTTTTTTATTTGTATTGATGGGAACACACAAATGAAAGGCATGATTGATGACTGGTCAGGGCCCATCTCTCCTCTCAAGTGACTTGCCCTGGGCTTAATACCAAAAGTCCCGCAGTCCCATGTAGCCTGGACAGTGGGCCCCCCTTATCGGCAGGGTCCCAGTTTTATACCTGCTAAGAGCAGGTGCTTTTACAACTGAAAACAATCTCACTGAAATGGGCTGACAAAAAGTGTAGGAAGATTTATTTTATAAAGAGGCCAAAAATCCACTCTGAAAAGGATTAAGCAATCCACATTTTATACATTTCTTGCAAATGCTAATTTTTTAAAGTGTAGAGTGTTTCTGAAACCTTCGTGTTCTCTGAATCAGTTGGAAAGGATCAGGCGGAGGCGAGTTCATAAGACTTGCCCAGGAGAGCACAGGCCCACAGAAGGCCCAGGAGGAGCCATCTGCTTGTTCTGTGGGCTCCCCCATCTGCATCCCTCCCCCCGGGCCCGCAGACAGCACCTTTTTCCTGCATCTAATTGAAATACTTGGCTTTGTGCGAGGTTTTGCCTTTTCTCATACAGATAGTGGCGTTCGGTCTGGCGTTTGTCACAATCTGTTCCTGGTGTCGGGCCGGCAGTCACTTACTGTCATATTGTTGTCAGGAGAATTCGCACAACCACAGCGACTGTGCTGAGAACTTCAAACAACAGCTGCTGTACAAGGAGGACAAACCCCAGGTGCCCTTGGAGTCGGATTCTGTGGAGTTCAACAACGCCATCAGCTATGTGAACAAGATTAAGACCCGCTTTCTGGACCACCCTGAGATCTACAGGTCATTCCTGGAGATACTGCATACTTACCAGGTAAGAGGCCTCACTCAGGCCACACTTCTCTGCAGCTCTTCCCGGTGTAATAAAATGTCAGGTGCATTTTCTTGTCTGAATTCATGGAATCCTGTAAAAATCTGATAAGCTCTTGTTTTTGCATTAATTTTTTTTACTGTGGTAAAATACAGATAATGTAAAACTTAGCATTTTAACCATGTTTAGGTGTCCAGTTCAGTGGCATTAAGTACATTCACATTGTTGTGCAGCCATCGTCACTACCCTGCTCCAAAGCTCTATTCATCTTGTAAAACTGAAACTCTGTCCCCATTAAACACTAACTTCCCATCCCCTTTTCCAGCCACTGGCACCCACCATTCTTTCTGTCTCCATGAATTTTTTGACTCCTCTAGGGACCTCACCTAGTGGGATCATAAGGCCGAATAATATTCCACTGTGTTGATGGAACAGATTTTGTTTATCCTTTCATCTTTTGATGGACATTTGAGTTGCTTCTACATTTTGGCTGCTTTGAACATGGATGTACAAATACCTATTGGAGTTTGGTTTGGTTATGGGTTTGTTTTTTTGTGTGTGTTTTTTTGATTATGGTTTTAATATACTCCTTGAGGCAGCTCTGTACCCAAGGAAACATACATCAGAAGGATTAAAAAAGAACCTAAGGGGATGCTCTTGTTCTAAGACGACTTCATCATTGTTTAGACCACACAGCTTCTTTTATTTTTGCTGAGTACAGCTGTGCAGGCACTGAGGCCGCAGAGGTGAATGGTTGCTGCTGCTTAGGAGTTCATTCTAGAAGTGGGAGAAACTTGAGATGATGAGGGTGGGAAAAAAGGGAAATGCAAAGAAGTATGTCAGGGTTAGTGGTTGCCAACCGTGTAAGGGTCAGGGAGAAGATGCTCAGGTTGAATCTTGACAAATGGGCCAGAACCATCAGGTAGACAGGTACAGAGAAAGGATGGACTCTCCGTGTTGGGAACAGCTCACGCAAAGGCCCAGGGGTCAGAAGGAGACTTAACAGGAAGCACAGGCAGGCCGTGGTGAGGGATGTCTGTGTCATGCAAGGGCTTGGACGTCATCCTCTTCCAGACATGGAGTTTCTGACACCTTTTATTTTTCTAAGCAGCAGAACCCACTTTAAAAAATGAAATCTTCTGCACAGCCTTGATAAGTGAAATAAAGAAGTAGGATTCTCTTTAGCGTAAGTGTGTATGGTCAGATAACGTTTGCTCCCTGAAAACCCAGTGGAGCTGTTTTGACACAACAAACTTTTGCTAGTGGTGCTGGCGGTGTGCATGGCCCCATCTGGCACGTGTCTAGTATGTAGTGCTTGTACAGCAGGAAGAACTTGCTTCTCACAGATGAGCGATTGCAGTGTCAGCTGTGAGCATTTGATCTGGGGGTGGGGGCAGTGATGTTTGGGATCATAGGAGCTTATGGGTCCTTCACAGATTCCATGGGGTCATTACAGCGTAGGGGCTGGAAGAACCATTATAGAGGGGAGACTGGGAGGTGTCTGTTCTGTTGACGGTAATGGGGAGGCAGAGAAGTTAGATTTATTTATCTAAGGTCATATTGATGGGGCACAGACTCATTCAGAGAAGACTCAATGGTGAAGGTACAGCGTGGTGTCCTCCAACCAGAACCACTGGGGGTTGGTGCCTGGAGCTCATCCCAGAGTTATGACTCCTCACATCTGGCCCAGCATCTGCATTTCAAACAAGCCTCCTGATGACCCAGACCTGAGGCCATCTGTTTCTTCAAGAGGAGCTAGGAGCTGAATTTTTGTGTGAGTTATCTTGGTTTTAGAACATTGGCTTGGATTTTTAAAGGACACTGTGAGGCCCAACGCAAGCAGCTCTGGTAAATTTGGCCGTGTGTTCCTGGGTTTGACCTCTGTTAGGTCTTGGTTCAGATCTTAGCTCTGCCACCTGCGCCCTCAGAACCCTTTCCCTCGCCCCCCTGAACCTCAGGTTCTAATCTGTAAAATGGCTGTAACACTGGTGGTGCTGACCCCTGGATTAAATGCAGCTTTCACTAGGCCATCGACTCACAGTGCTTGCCTTGGGTCAGCTGTGGAGAGCTGGTCCCATTATCCACCTGCATACAGCTGTCCCGTGTGTACTGGGGTGAGCACAGCCAGTCCTGCCCCCATGTGACGCTTGACATTCCTAGAAGTGACCTTGCTCTGGAAATCGCACTCGCCACAGGGCTTTTGGGAAAACAGGGTCAGGGCACGACACTGGGAAACGGTTAGCGACACGTTAAAAAAAGGCACCTACTAAAAATGGTAGCACCATTGTAAACATTAAATGGCTAAGAATGACATAAATACCACAGCACTTGACCTTGGAAAGCCTTGTGGTTCACTCGTGGGTGTGGGAAGGTTGCAGCCTATAGTGTGGGTCACCATGAGATGCTGGGAGGAGGTTTCCTGAATGGCACGGACATTGTAACTCCCGACAGGGATGGCCGGTCGCTCCTAACAGATGTTGAAGGGGGGCAGGTAGATTCCCACACTACTCAGGTCAGCTCGGTGCAATGTTCTGCTCTTGCCCAGGGCTTCTCCCACATCTGGGGGTGGGGGCAGTGATGTTTGGGATCATAGGAGTTTATGGGTCCTTCACAGATTCCATGGGGTCATTACAGCGTAGGGGCTGGAAGAACCATTATAGAGGGGATACTGGGAGGTGTCTGTTCTGTTGATGGTAATGGGGAGGCAGAGAAGTTAGATTTATTTATCTAAGGTCATATTGATGGGGCACAGACTCATTCAGAGAAGACTCAATGGTGAAGGTACAGCGTGGTGTCCTCCAACCAGAGCCACTGGGGGTTGGTGCCTCATAAGCAATCGTAAAATCCACCCTGCGCTCAGATGATTCCTTAGGACATGTGTCAAGCTCAAACAGTTGCGTTTTCAAAACAAATGTTAAAACAGAACTGACCATCTTTGGGGACATTCCCAGAATGTGTGTCCCTAAGTCAGGGTGTGTGCCCATAACGTGGTCATAGATAGCTCCACGTTTCTCTGTGCCAGCCTTCCTCTCCGCCTTATGGTTCCCACGTCCTTGGAAAAACCAGTCCTCCTCATCTTTGTCGATCTGATGAGCGAAGTGGCACTGTTTGACGTTGTTTTTCTTTAAACATCGCCCAGTGTGATCATGGTTTCATGTGTATAGAGGTGACTTAATTCTCTGAACTGAGTGGTCTTCGCCCATCTCCCCTTTGTCTTTCACATGTCTTGGTGGCTTTGGTGGGGGGCGAGGCAGTTCTTTTTCCCGGTCTTAAACAGGTGCTACGGGTCAGGATTGAAAACCAGCTTCCCTCAGTGCAGCAGGCCGGGAGGAAGGGAGGACATGGGCCCGTTCCCCTTTGTAGCTGTGGAGTAGGCACACTGATGGGAATGTCCTTCGCTCTGGGAGGGCCCCGGCCTCAACACCTCTTACTTGGTCATATCCTCAGGTGTAAAGTTGACAGGAACTTATTTTTAATATCCAACTTGAGTTTTGCTCTCAGCTTCCTGCCCTCCCAACCCAGGTCCCTGCCGGTCTTTTTATTGTTACTTTGAGCTCTGAGTCAGACCATCTTTCTTCAAGTGTTGGTGACTCGTGAACTGTTTTGTTGGCCTTGAAGTGCCTTCCCTTCTCTCTACTCTCTTCCCTTGAAGGCCCAGCACTAGTTCCACACTTCCCTGCCCAGCAAAACATGCTCCCTTGCCCTTGGGAGGGCAGGGACCATGTCCTTCCACGGCTGTGTCCCTGTCCACATCCCCCCACTCTCCTAGCACAGGCCCCATCCAAGGCCAGGGCTCAGGCTGTGCTGTGAACTGGGTTCAGACACAAGCACATAGGACTGTTCTCCAGGCAAGCGGGCCCGATACGGGGCACCCCAAGATGGGCCCCTCTCTCCCAGTAGCTGTCCTTCTGTCTCCTCCACAGTGGTTTGCCTGAATGTCACAGCCTAAGTACCTGGTTCCTTGGCTAACGACTCATTTTTCCCCCCAACAATTGGCAGAAGGAGCAGCTGAGCACAAAGGGCCGGCCCTTCCGAGGCATGTCTGAAGAGGAGGTGTTCACCGAGGTGGCCAACCTCTTCCGGGGCCAGGAGGACCTGCTCTCAGAGTTTGGACAGTTCCTGCCCGAAGCCAAGCGGTCCCTGGTGAGTACAGAGCACCCACCCAGCCCGGGGGCACCCTCTCAGCCAGGGCCACGTGCCTCAGTGCAGCCCCCAGAGCCAGGCCAGGCTTGTCCAACCCCCGGACATACTGGCTTCCCCCAGGATACAGACTCCCAGGGAGGCTCCCATCACAGGCTCCACCTCCATGTCAAGTGGGAGTGGATCCTGAAGAGGGCTTCTCAGTGGACAGTGCCAGATGGCAAGGGCTGCTTTGGTAGGTGGAGACCAGGGGAGGGGACCTTGTATTCTCCTGCCCTTCAGTCCTGTGACAAGGACCGCAGAGCCACCTGCCTTGTAACCAGGGCTCTGTGGGCAGGTGCGGGGGCAGGGGGCGGAGGGCTGAGTCTTAGCAATGACAGGAGGCAGAGAGCAGAGAGACAGGGGACAGCGACTATGAGGATACAGACTGCATTGTTAGTCTGTCTATCCCTGTTGTGGCCCGAGTTTTGCTGGACTGCCCTTTCCATTTCCTCTTTTTCATGAATATAAGGTGCTTGCTTTTGTTGTTGTTAATCCTCACCCGAGAATACTTTTCCATTGATTTTTTAAAAAAAATAGATTTTTATTGATTTCAGAGAGGAAGGCAGAGGAAGAGAGAGAGAAAAACATCAATGAGAGAGAATCGTTGATCAGCTGCCTTCTGCATGCTCTACACTGGGGATGAGCCCGCAACCTGGGCATGTACTTATTGGCCATTTGTATATCTTCTTTGGAGAGATGTGCATTCAAGTCCTTTGCCCATATTTTAGTTTGTCTCTTTGTTGTTGAGTTGTAAGAGTTCTTTGTATATTCTGAACACTAGATCCTTATTAGATATTTTCCTTCATTCTGCAGGTTGTCTTTCTTTTTTTTTTTTTTTTTTTTTTAGTGTCCTTTAATGCACATAAGTTTAAAGCTTGATCAAGTCCAGTTACCCATTTTTTCTTTTGTTGCTCATGCTTTTAGTGTCAAATCTAAGAATCTATTGCCAACTCTTCTGAATTCAGGAAGGCTTCTCCATGTGTTTTCTTTTGATAGTTTTAGCTCTTATATTTAGGTTATGGATCCCTTTTGAGTTAGTATTTATATAGAGTGTGAGGTAAGGGCCCAACTTCATTCTTTTGCATGTGGAGATCCAGTCACCCCAGCACCATTTGTTGAAAAAACTATTCTTTTGTTCCCATTGAATGGGCTTGGCACCCTTGTTGAAAACCAGTTGGCCATGGTTGTATGAGTTTATTTATGGACTCTCTATTCTAATTCATTAATCTCCATGTCTTCCCTTATGCCCGCACCACACTGTCCTGTTTACTCTAGTTTTGTAATAAGTTTGAAAGCCAGAGTGTGAGTCCTCCAGTTTTGTTCTTTTCTAAGAATGTTTTGGCTATTCAGGGGCCCTTGTAATTTGAAGATCAGCTTTTCCATTTCTATGAAAAAGGCCACTGGAATCTTGATAAGGACTGCAATGAATCTTTCAACTGTTTTGGGAAGTATCGCCATCTTAACAATAATAAGCCTTCCAATCCATGAACATGAGCATCTTCCCATCTATTTAAATCTTCTTTAATTTCTTTCAGCAATGTTTTATAGTTTTCAATGTACATGTCTTACACTGCCCTGATTAAACTTATTCCTAAGTATTTTTTTGATGCTAATGGACAGGAAATTTTCTTAATTGCATTTTTGATCGTTCATTGCTAGCATATAGAAACACCACTGCTTTCTTGTGTGTTGATTTTGTAACCTGTAGTTTTTCTGAATTCATTTATTCGCTTTATTTCTGTGCATTTGCTAGGATTTTGTGTGTATCAGATCATGTCACCTGCTAATATAGTTTCCCTTCTTCCTTTTCAATTTTAATCCCCTTTTCTTTTTTTGGCCTAATTGCCCTGGTAGAACCTCCAGTACTGTGGTGGGAGCAAACATCTTTGTCTTGTTCATGATCTTAGAGCAAAAGATTTAAGTTTTTCACCATTGAGTGTGCCGTGAGCTGTGGATTTTTCATAAACGCCCTTTACTGGATTGAGGAAGTTCCCTTCTCTTCCTAGTTTGTTGACTTCCCCTTCCTCTCTTCATTTTTCCTCTCTGTCCTGATGACGACTTGGAGAGTGAGCACAGAAATTGCACACACACACACACACACACACACACACACACACTTCATCACCACCTCTCGTGGTTTCTGCTTCTGAATGAAGATGCTGTGAGGGCGGTCTCAAAGGGAGATCAGGGGCAGGAGTCTGGGTTTGGATGCCTTGAAGACGCTTTGTCTAGTCAGGCAGACTTCCAATACGTGGGCTGGGGCTAGTCGCACGTGCCGACCCCCCTCCCCCCGCCCGTGTCACTGTCTCCAGGACACTTAGTGATATCCCTAAGCAAGGATGCCACCAGCAAACACTTCCTGACTCCAAGTTGGAGGAGCTCTGTGCCTATCAGTGGGGCTGATATTAAGTGCTGGAGCTGCAGCCCATCCTTTCAACCTGCTTGGAGCCCAGTGCATCCTCACTGAACCCTGTGAACACAGCCTGGACCATGGCACTTGCTTAGCCTCCTTGGGCGCTGTAGGTGGGCTTGGCCAGCGCCTCCTGGGCCTTGTTTCCTTCCTGCCTCCTGCTCAGATGGGGACGCGACAAACTCTTGTTTTTCTTTTTTTTTAATTTTTTTAAATATATTTTATTGATTTTTTGCAGAGAGGAAGGGAGAGAGAGTTAGAAACATCGATGAGAGAGAAACATCGATCAGCCGCCTCCTGCACACCTCTTACTGGGGATGTGCCCGCAATCCAGGTACATGCCCTTGACCAGAATCAAACCCGGGACCTTTCAGTCCGCAGGCCAACGCTGTATCCACTGAGCCAAACCGGTTTCGGCAAACTGTTGTTTTTCAAGTGCCTTCTGCAAGGCCCGGCATGTGCTCAGTGCTCCATCTTTCTCTTCTCGGCAAAAGTCCCTCCTCTTCCTTCTGCATCCCTGGTAGTTCAAGCTGCATCCTGTCATACTCTGAAGCTCCGTCTTGCCCCCTTGTATGCTTTGTAGACCCCTTGGGTCTCATCCTCTTGGATCTGGGCCTTGCATCTCAGCCTTGGCAGCTTTTTCCTTGAATTCTATCTTCGCAGGGAGATAGGCACACAATAATGCCCTGACTGGCCTTCTCAGAGCCAGCTGGCAGTGCTGAGTGGTCCAGGGACAGCCCACCTTCCTGGGAAAGAAGGTCTGGCTGAGTCCCAGCCCACTTCCGCTGCTCTGGCGGAAGTGAAGGGGCTAGCAATGCGTCCTTCTCCACACCCCAGGGAGGCTCGAGAGAGCAGCCCTGCCTTAACCAGAGATAGTGGGTGCAGTGCCTGGAGCAACAAGGGCTCATGATTGCACACCTTGGTTCTAGTCTCACTTTGTCACCTTCCTGCTGTGGGAGCCTGGCAGGTCACTTTGGGAGCCTCTAGGAAGTGACCCTCTCTTCCTGGGCCAGTTGGAAAATTCCTTAGGGAAGTGCCTGGCCAGAGTGAGCCTGGGTCTTTGCTCCTGAACCACCCTGGCAGTCAGTATAGCGGGTGGAGAATGCTGTCCATTGGGGTTATGGGGGGCATTGCACAACAGTAGGTAATTGATAAAATTGTCTGTCTACACTGTTTGTTCCAACTCTTAGCAATTTTGGGGCAAGGGTGGTCTTAGTTCTCATGAAATTTCATCTTGATGATAATGATGCTTCAAGCACTGGTGGATGGCCAGTGAGTGGAGCCTCTTGTCCTCTCGTGGATGTGGTTGCAGCACCCCCTGGTGAGCATGACTGGAAATTTACAAATTAGGCATAGATAAAGCCCGTCCTAAAAAAGTAAGCATTTCCCCCAGAAAACTGCCTGCCCATCCATTTTTTTTTAAAATGGCATTTGTTATCAGTTCAGTTTTTTAGAGTATACTAGGTGATTAGAGCTACCTTATATATTTAGAAAAATTGAAGCAATGTTTAAATTATTAAAAACACCCATGTACAATTTGTTATATAAAGTGAACTTTATATTATGGTCCTTTGTATTAATATTTGGATTTCTATTAAAATTTCGAGAAAAAGAAACCACGATGAAATTTGATGTTGTGCTAATTAAACCTGACTGTTTGGCCTAGGTCAGAGCTGGCTGATGTTTTCCTGTGAAGGGCCAGGTATCTTGGGCTTTGCAGGCCAGGCATCCTGTGTTGCAAAGACTCAGTTCTGCTGCCCTTTGGTGTGCAGACTGGCGCTCTATCAGGAAAGCAGCCTTGGACTGTATGTCAAGTGGGTGTGCCTGTGTGCTAATAAAACTTTATTTACAGAAACAGGCGAAGAAGCATGGTGCATATGCCAACCCCCAGCCAAATGGGCTTTGGGTCCATGTAGCTCAAGTGTTCATAAGTTGCAACTGTTAACTCATGTTAGCTAATGTTGCCCTTCGGCTGGGCGAGCCCTGGGTTTCCCCGTTGGCCCCCAATCTCCGTCCCACTCGGTGCATGTCATAGTGCCACTGCCGGTCTCCTTTAGGAATTGGTGTTTTCACCTATTCTTACAGCCACAAAGGAGATGAGAGAGAATTTTCCACTTAACATTCTTAAGAGTAACTGACTCTTTAGATGACTATTTTCCAAAGAAGTTTTTCCCCTAAGGGACAAGTGTGGCCTGTAGTTAACGATAAGATTTTATTACTGTCATTATAATTATTATAAAATAGTAGGTGCTCATGAAAAAAATCAAGTATCAGTAAGAGTATCAAGTATGAAAAGTAAATTTCCCTTCCTCTCCTCAGTTCCCCAGTCACTGTCCTCAGAGGTCCGCACCCACAGTGTCTTACATTGAGTCCCTCTAGAAATTCCCACTGCATGTGCAAACAGATGTTTATCCTTTTTTATCAATCCTCACCTTGAGGATATTTTTTCCATTGCTTTTCAAAGAAAGAGTAACAGGTAGGGAGGGAGAGAATGGGAGAGAGAGGGAGGGCAGGGGAAAACATCCATGTGAGAGACATTGACTGATGCCTCCCTCACGCACCCTGACCAGGGCTGGGGAGCGAACCCATAACCAAAGTATGAGGTACGTGTCCTTGACCTCTAGAGTTGAACCCGTGACCCTTTGGTGCTTAGGCCGGCACTCTAACCACTGAGAACACTGGCTAGGGCTATCCTTTTTTTTTTTTTTTTTTTTTTTTTTTTTTTTTTTAATAGCATCCTGTTTATTCTGCTTAGTTTTTTTTTCTTTTCTGTTTTACGTAACAATGTATCATGTACACCGGTCTCAGACAGAGACACACAGATGCAGAGCTCACTGTTACCTGGTAGATGCTGCTGTTTTCTTTGGGTGCAGCATGACGTGCTCACCCAGCCCACTCTGTGGGCCTATAGCGCGTCCTTTATGTGGTGTCTCCCCGTCCAGGTCCCATGGTGGGGTGGGAATGACGACGTGGTGGGTGACTTTGGAGTGCCTCCAAAAGCTGCAGTCTGTCCACCTTCCTCCACCCACTCCAGCTTTCCGGCACATTCACACAGATGCAAGTTCTCCCAGAAGCGTTTTTTGTAAATGTTGCTAACACCCAATAGATACCCCACTTGGGAGAAACAGCCCTAACCTGTTCATTGATGGCTGGTGTAGAACCTGCAAGTACTGAGTGCTGACACTGCTCATTCATAAGAAAGAATACAGACTTGGCTGGAAACCACCCCCACCCCACCCCACCCCACCCCACCCCGTCCCCGCCCAGTGACCTGGAGGTTGTTGGCTGCTTCCTCTTGCTGCTGGGGCTCTGTGCGTGCCAGTCGCCTCGTCTGAAGTGCTTTCCCTTCTGGATGCACTTGAACACCAGACCCTCGTTATCGGTGGTCCACTGGGTGAGCCCCACACACCCAGGCCCAGCCCCAGTGTTTCACCCTATGGCTTCCCTCGCCGGTCAGGACCCAGCCTACATCGTGGCTTTCTGTGAGCCTTCTCCCAGCCTCATGGCGTTTGTCACACTGTCATGATCTGGGTACACGGGTCTCTCCCCAGTAAATGTGAGCATCTCGAGAGTTGGGGTCACCTCACATATGGACAGAGCCCCTGGCCCATGGTATACAGTGCTCTCTGGAGCCAGGGTCCGAGCTGAAGGCTGTTCCAGGCATGCAGACAAGTAGAGAACCAGCACTGATGGGCCCGGCAGTGTCCCCCAACGCTAACCACCTCCTGTGTTTGTGTCCTTAGTTCACAGGAAATGGGCCCTGCGAAATGAACAGTGTCCAGAAGAGTGAGCACGAGAAGAGCCTGGAACACAGCAAAAAGCGCTCCCGGCCCTCACTCCTCCGTCCTGTGTCAGCACCGGCCAAGGTAATCGCCAGCCTCGGGTGTGGATATACATGTGTGGACACACGGCAGCCTTGCCTTCTCTGTACATGAACTAGGGAGCAACATTCGCAGGCCCAAGCAAGTAGGCCTGGGCAGGAGGCTGAGTCTGGGCCCTGGTCGGGCTTAAAATGCCCTGGCGGTGGGACCTGGGAAGTCAGCTCACCTCCAAGGGTGCTGCTCCTCTGTTTCCCGGGATCACAGATAGTTGTGAGGAGTGTCCCCTCCTCCTCGAGAAACCAGAGGTAATGCTCACTCTGCTCCTGGCACCGTCAAGCCTCTCTGATGGGCGGGGCCCATGTACAGTTGTGTGGGTTGGTCCCTGCATCGGGTGCCCCACTGAGGGATGGAAGGGGCTGAGGTCCAGCTCCTATTGCTCTCATCACCCTGATAGTGATGTTCTCAGTCCATCATTGTTTGTGCATTTACTAGGGAACTTTCTACTGTAAGGAAGGACTTCCCTTCACCCCTTTATTCAGTTACCTGTGTCAATCTGAACTCCGGGTTATAATCCGGAACTATTAGTTTATCTTGATGCCCAAACTGTCCCAAAATGGGTCGGTACAGCCCTTTCGGGGTGGCTCCTGTGTCCCCTTGACACGTCTCCATCATTCTTCAGGCATCGGAAGATGGTTTTGTAGCCTCAGGAGTGTAGCCAAGTTTAGGTCCTAGTCTAGCTTAGAGACAGAAGTCTTCCAGAGCCCTAAAACCTGGGCCTCTGTGGGATCCCACCAGTGCTGTCCTCTTCCTGTCCCTTTCCCATCACTGCATGGCTCACAGGATAAAACAGGCAGGGGAGGGGTTTCTGATATTGTATCCAGTGGCATAGCTACCTTGCTATTCCAACTTTATGATGTTCCTGCCTGTTATCAAAAGCCCTAAGCTATCGAGACTTAGATCCCAGATTATGGGTGGGGCAGTCCTGTGACCTTCACCCGTCACTAGGTCGTGGAGGTGAGTGGTCCTGGGCAGACCTCATCCAGCACCCAGTGGCAGTTCCTGTCAGAACTCAGTGCTGGCCGTGCTGACTCTGACAAAGATGGATGCACAGAGCACTGACAGCACGAATTTCTCTCCACAGAAGAAAATGAAACTGCGTGGCACCAAAGACCTGTCCATCGCTGCCGTGGGGAAGTACGGGACTCTGCAGGAGTTCTCCTTCTTTGACAAGGTGACTGGTGGGACTGAGGTTTGCAGAGCAAGGCTTCTAGGAAGGGAGCAGGTAGGAGGAGGGGAGCTCTTGAGTGGGTCTGGGAGGAGGGGCAGGCACCAGCTTTCACAGTGGAAGGGAGTGTGGGCCATCATTGAACAGATGGCAGGTGGTGCGCTGTAGGCGTCAAGAGCTCGGGGCCGAGCGGATTTGAGAACACACATCTTCCATACCCCAACTGTGTGACTTTTCTAAGCAGAGCTCATGCTGGGGCTCCCATGGGGTCAGTGGCCTGAACCAGCGAGATGGCCCATGCTGTCTGAACTGTGAATGCTCAAGGAGAGCGTTGCCATGCAGACCACGGCCAGTCACTTTAGAGCAAGCCCATGTTGGTGACTTCATGTACCTAGTGATGGCTAAGCCAGGTAGGCACGGGCCAGGGTTGGGCCCAGCCCGCAAAGCCTCCTGACATACTCTCCCTGCAGGTGCGCAGGGTCCTGAAGAGCCAGGAGGTTTATGAGAACTTTCTTCGCTGCATCGCACTCTTCAACCAGGAGCTCGTGTCCGGCTCTGAGCTCCTCCAGCTCGTCAGCCCGTTTTTAGGGTGAGCAACACTGCGCCAGGCTCTCCACAAGTTTAGCTTCTGTAAACTCCGTCCACCTTTCTATGGGCTATTGTTTTGAAGATGATAGGTACTTTTTTTGATACTGCCTTTAAATGGAAATTGTTGTGGGGATTGTTATAGATTCACCAGCAGTAGTAAGAAAACACAGATCCTAGGACTGGTTCCCCCCATGGGAACCTCTGAAGTCAGCACCACAACCAGGGTGGTGACACTCGGGCAACCCACCCATCTTTGCAGGTTTCCCTATTTCTAGTTCGTGTGTGTGTGTGTGTGTGTGTGTGCAGTTCTGTCACCTGGGAAGGGAGTGTGTCTCACTACAGTCACGATACTCAGTGGCTCCAGAATCACAAGGATCCTGTGCTGACCTTTGATACCCAAGCCTGCGTCCCTCTTGCTTCCTGCTCCAGTCCGCGCCACAGCCCCTGACAACCATCTCTGTGCTCCATCTCCAACACCTACATGACAAAAGTGTTACATAAATGGAGTCAGGATCAGCTCTTTCCACGCAGCACGGAGCCCTGGAGAATCTCACTGTGTAGGCTTTTAAAATTCCAACCATCAGCATCCCAGCCACCCAGAGAGGAACACTTAACCACCAGCTTCCACACACCCTGCTCAGTGTGGGGGCAGCCCCAGGCCCGGGCAGCCGCTGGGAACGTGGGGATGTTCTCGGACAGCAGTTACCAACCTTTTGGACCTCACAGACCACCGGTTGGTGACGGCTGTTCTAGGAGGTGGACGCAAACCCACAGTTCGTGCACAATGAGCTTTAGGAAAGGGGGTTGGCCAGGTCCCAGCATTGCCTCCCCCTCACCCACCCTGTCACGTTGGGAAGGTTTCTTAGCCAGTCTGACCTCAGTTTCAGAAAGCTCCATGTGGGCTCTGCGCATAAGACCCTTCAAATAGAATCCATAATCTGGTGAGTGTGCATTATAGACAACTGTATTAGTGACCTGTGTAGCCCCAATGAAAACCCCAGGGGAGGAGCCTGCCTGGCTGTTACGGCAGGATCACTGTGCCAGCTGTCATAGTGACTGCACTCTTGCATAGGCCTTGACACTCATTAAAACATAAACCCAGGTGACATTGGGGTGGATTGCACGAAAACCTTCCCATCAACATGCATGGTGGTTACATTATGACTTAAAAAAATATATCCATAGCGGGTGCTCCTAGGAGGAGGAGCAGATCTTTCTCCCATGGGAGAGAAAGACTCCGGAACAGAGCTTGGCAGACTGATCTTCAAGGGCCAGGGGCTAGACTACCTAACTCCGGCATTGTGCAAAAGAAGCCACAAGCAGTGTGTCAGGATGGACATCACTGTGCCAATAAAACTTGATTTACAAAGACAGGAGTGGGCAGGTTGGCCAACCCTGGCCTCTTCCAGTCAAGGAACATTGCCGACCCAGCTTCTGCCAGTCTAGGTTGTCTTTTCTAGAGTGTGCAGGTGGTGGGCCTGACTGGTGACAAAGTTTTGGGGGGCAGATTCACTCCCAAGTGGGGACTTTATGCACATCTGGTGCTAGGTTCCGCCTCCTGCCTCTCCTCCCTGAGCGTGCATTCTGACCATCTTTAACCACGGATGTCTATATGGGGCCATTCTGAAATCTCTAGATCACTCCCAGGAAGCCCTGGGGGTGTCGACTTACCATCTGTTTTTATTTTTGAAGGAAATTTCCAGAACTTTTTGCACAATTCAAGTCTTTCCTGGGGGTGAAAGAACTATCATTCGCCCCGCCCATGAGCGACAGATCTGGGGATGGAATAAGCCGGGAAATCGACTATTCATCTTGTAAGCGCATTGGATCCAGCTATCGGGCGCTCCCCAAAACTTATCAGCAGCCCAAGTGCAGTGGGAGGACGGCCATCTGCAAGGAGGTAGCTCCCTGGGGCTTAGGTTGGCTTGTGTGGTGCATGTACCCCCTTTCGCCCCCCCCCCCAAAAAAAACACCCATCATTCTCATATATCAGATAAAAGACTGAATGTCAGCCCCCTAAATGTTGAGTAATGGATGTGCTGGGATGTGGCAAAACAAAATACCTGAGCAGAGGTGAGTTTCTTACCCTGTTGGCAGTTTTGGTAAGCCACGGAGCCCACGGCACCAGCGTAGGGTTGGCACATGCCATCATTTTGCTGAGCCTGCTCTGTCCTGGGTTCACTGCCCTCAGTATGTTTTTGTTTAGTGTGACAATTGAATACATCTTCAGGGTTAGAGGACAGCCTGTTACTGTATATCCAGAATTCAAGACTGCCTGCTGGGTTCCAGGGATCAGCAAGGAACCGCCTATGGGCCAAATCCCAGGCCAAAGCTGGTCCATTGGTTGTGTTTGTCAATAAAGTTTTATTGTGTCACAGCTATGCCCATTGATTTGCATATTGCCTATGACTACTTTACTAAGACTAAGGCAGAATTGAGTAGTCCCCGCAAAACTTGAAATATTTATTATCTGGCTTTTTAAAATATATATGTATAAATATTTTTATTGATTTCAGAGAGGAAGGGAGAGGGAGAGGGAGAGAGAAACATCAATGATGAGAGAGAATCACTGATTGGCTGCCTCCTGCACGCCTCCTACTGAGAATTGAGCCAGCAACCCGAGCATGTGCCCTTGACTAGAATCGAACCTGGGACCCTTCAGTCCACAGGCCAAGGCTCTATCCACTGAGTCAAACCAGCTAGGGCTTTAATAAATATTTTTATTGACTTTAGAGAGGAAAGGAGAGGGGAGAGAGATAGAAATATCAATGATGAGCGAGAATCATCGATCGGCTGCCTCCCACATGCCCCACTCTGGACATCGAACCCACAACCCAGTCATGTGCCCTGACCAGGAATCGAACTGTGACCTCCCAATTCATAGGTCAATGCTCAACCACTGAACCACACTGGCCGGGCTCATTTTTACAGTTATTGAGGTAGATTTCCATGTCTCAGGAAGCTGGGAAATCACTGACAGTCTCCGGTCCCAGTAAGCATCTGGGCCAAAACGAGATGGGAGCCCAGGCACGTGATGCCTGCCTTGTGGTTTAGACAGATTCATGGAGTGAGCCCATGGTTAGGTTAGAAGCTCTGATTCATAAATGCATTGTTCTGGGGGCATTGCCCTGAGAAGGTGGACTTACTGGAGGTATAGTTCTCATTGGCATGTATGTGCATGACATGTCCCCCTCTCTCTGATCTTCCTGTCCCGACTCTGGTTCAGGATCAGTGGCTGCTTGGCACTTGCTTACTCTTTTATTAACTCTACTAGAGGCCGAGTGCACAAAATTCATGCACTGCGGGGGTGGGGCGGGGGGGGGGGGGCGGGAGAGCATCCTTCAGCCCGGTCTGCACCTTCTCGCAGTCCAGGAGCCCTTGGGGGATGTCCGACTGCCATGGAGACAGGAGAGGCTCCTGCCACCACCAATGCACTCGCCAGCTGTGAGCCCGGCTTCTGGCTGAGCAGCACTACCCCTGTGGGAGCACACTGACCACCAGGGGGCAGCTCTTACATTGAGTGTCTGCCCCTGGTGGTCAGTGCACATCATAGCAACCGGTCGTTCTGCTGTTTGGTCGATTTGCATGTTAGCATTTTATTATATAGGATGACTTGAGAAGCCAGTCTGGTGGGAGTGTGCATTATCTGGCTTTTTACAGAGAAAGTTTGCCAACCTCTAAAATACTATGATTTGTCCACTTGATCACATGTACTGTTTGTATGATAAGGGAATTTCCTGTAAAATCAAGGTGATATTACTTATTATATTTTCTACAATGAACAGTATCGTAAACAGTTCTGGTAGCCAGGGCTTGTTACCTGGGGTAACAGCATCTCTTCTTGATGCAGGTGCTGAATGACACCTGGGTCTCATTCCCGTCTTGGTCAGAGGACTCCACCTTTGTCAGCTCTAAGAAGACACCCTACGAGGAGCAGCTGCACCGCTGTGAGGATGAGCGCTTTGAGGTGTGTATGCTGGTGCTGCAGGGTCCTCTGGGTGGCCCTGAGTCCTGGCCAGAATGGTGGTGACATGGGGTGTGCCTTGTCCCCCATCCTCCATGGCACTATCCTCACTCTCCCCTGCTCACCTCCCTCTCCATCCTGGGATATATCCTGACCCTTTTTTTTTTTTTAATTTTGTTTTATTGCTTAAAGTATTACAAAGAGTATTACATATGTCTCCTTTTTTTTTTCTCCTTGATCTTCCCCCGGTCTCCCCTACCCCCCAGTGTCTTGTGTCCATTGGTTATGCTTATATGCATGCATACAAGTCCTTCAGTTGATCTCTTACGCCCCTCCCCATCCTCCCCGGCCTTCCTGCTGTAGTTTGACAGTCTGTTCGATGCTGCTCTGCCTCTGTATCTATTTTTGTTCATCAGTTTATAATGGTCTTTATTATCCATAAATAAGTGAGATCATGTGGTATTTTTCTTTGATTGACTGGCTTATTTCACTTAGCATAATGCTCTCCAGTTCCATCCATGCTGTTGCAAATGGTAAGAATTCCTTCTTTTTTACAGCAGCATAGTATTCTATTGTGTAGATGTACCACAGTTTTCTAATCCACTCATCTACTGATGGGCACTCAGTCTGTTTCCAGATCTTAGCTATGGTGAATTGTGCTGCTATGAACATAGGGGTGCGTATATCCTTTCTGATTAGTGTTCCTGATTTCTTGGGATATATTCCTAGAAGTGGGATCACTGGGTCAAATGGGAGTTCCATTTTTAACTTTTTGAAGAAACTCCATACTGTCTTCCATAGCAGCTGCACCAGTCTGCACTGACCCTTCTTAACCTCCCCACTGCACCCCACCCCCATCTCCTCTTGAATATCAGGGATGCCAGCACTTTCCAACAGGGCCGGTCCTCACAGATCTCTCATTTGCTTTGCTTTCCTTCCGGCTGGCTACGCAATGTATTTGAATTTAATTTCTTTAATTAAAATTAAGTTAGCTTGCCTGGCCAGTGTGGTTCAGTGGTTGAGTGTCGACCCAGGAACTGAGAGGTTGTGGGTTCAATTCCTGGTCGGGGCACATACCGGGTTTTGGGCTCAATCCCTAGTGGGGGCATGTACAAGAGGCAGCTGATTGATGATGTTACTCTCTCATCGATGTTTCTGTCTCTCTATCCCTCCCTTCCTCTCTCTCTCAAAATCAATAAGAACATATTTTAAAAATTTAGTTAGCTTAAGTTAATTTTTTGAAAATTTTGCTGACATGCAGCATAAGAAATGACACAGCAATCAGGTTCCCTTCCCCAGTGGTAACAGCTCATAAGTCCCGGTCACAAAATCACAGCGAGGTCAGTGACATTGGCACATTTGCCCCGGTGGACTGTATTTGTGTGTGCATATGTGGCGTGTGCATGTGTTGAATTGTGCATACACGTGTATTCAGCTCTGCATGTTCCCACCTTTGGTGGTTCCTGTGTTCACCACCACAGCCAAGATACTGAGCGGCTCCGTACCACTAGGACCCCTCCTTCTGCCCCTTATATCTGAACACCTCCCTCCCAGGCCCGCCCAGCCCTGACCCCTGGCAACACTGACCTTGTTCATCTCTCACTGTGGCACAAATGGAGTCACATGGTATGTTCCCTTTGGGGATTGGCTCCCCCTGCACATGCCCTGAGAGTCATCCAGGGGCTAAGTACACCACAGGTCCGTTCCCCTTTTTTGCCAAGCAAAGCTTGCTCTCTGTGCCTGTGTAGGGGTTCAGCCAGCAGTGAATGGTCAATGGCTCTCAGTCCCTCAGCACCAGGTCCTGCATTTGTGCCTCCCCTGACTGGATGCCAGCTCAGTAATCAGTAATCAGCCTCACTTGCTCAGGGACCCACCTTCTAATGCCCGTCACACCCCTCAGACGTGGAGTTCGTTAGCTCTGTCCTAGCATCCCTTCTGCCAGCCCAGGCTCTTCCCTAGGGCCCCACTGACCCCTTCCCGCCTTCCTCTCCATAGTTAGACGTCGTCCTGGAGACCAACCTGGCCACCATTCGAGTGTTGGAAAGCGTGCAGAAAAAACTGTCCCGGATGGCACCGGAAGACCAGGATAAGTTCCGGCTGGACGACTGTCTGGGGGGCACGTCGGAGGTGATCCAGCGTCGCGCCATCCATCGCATCTATGGGGACAAGGCTCCTGAGATCATCGAGAGCCTCAAGAAAAACCCTGTCACCGCTGTCCCGGTCGTTCTCAAAAGGTTTCCTCAGCTCTGGCCCCTGGGCACTCGCTCATTAGTGTCGTTGGTCACAGATGTCATCACAAGGTGGGAGGGGGGCGGGGGGTTCCCTGGGGCCTCAGGGTGCCTTACTGGGTGTCTCAGTCTTCCTTCGTCTTCCTGTTCCCCTCCCGAGAGGAAAGCATGGTTAACACTTGTCCTAGTCCTTTGGTCACCACACACATCATTAGGTCGAAACATGAAGAGTGGGACCTGTATCACAGCTTGCCTTGTACTTAGTATTGTGTCTTAGGAACTTTTCCATGGTAGTGAACAGATATTAAGTGCGGCCCTCAGTTGGGTGCTATGCTTGGCCCTGGGGTTGCAGAGCTGAGCAAGACCCACACAGTCCCCCTCATGGGGTTCACAGTTGAGCCAACAGCTACATGGAATATGGTCGGAAGCCAGGACAGGGAGGAGGTTGGTTCCGTGGCAGCAACGTTTGAGAAACCATAAAACTGTCCATGTTGGTCAGGATCATGGCTCCCTCCTTTTCTCCTTTACTCAATACAGACAAGCCTGGCACTGGCTGTCCCACTGTGGCACAAATGGAGTCACATGGTATGTCCCCTAGTGCATGGCTAGTCTGTGGATGGAAGACAGGCTGGTCCTAGTGCAGGGATGGCACAGGCTGTTCCCATGCTGTCCTTGTGCTGAGCCCCTCTGGCCCCCACAGGCTGAAGGCCAAGGAGGAGGAGTGGCGGGAGGCCCAGCAGGGCTTCAACAAGATTTGGCGGGAGCAGTACGAGAAGGCATACCTCAAGTCCCTGGACCACCAGGCCGTGAACTTCAAGCAGAATGACACCAAGGCCCTTCGCTCCAAGAGCTTGCTCAACGAGATTGAGAGTGTCTATGATGAGGTGAGGCCCTCCTCTGCGCCAGGTCTCTGCCTGTTTCCCAGCGGGTAGGCGGGCTGGGTGGCATTGCCCTCACGGCCATGTAGGGGTGAGGATGGAGGTTCCTGTAGCACAGACCAGGGCTGGTCAGGGAGGACTGGGGCTCTTCCCTCCCCCCTGCCCCCTCCCCCCGTGGGCCTTGATGGACCTTCCTTCAGATGCCTGATGCTAGCAGCTTTCCTGTCTCCACAGCCAGTGGGTACCAGATAGCATTCGAACCCCCAGAAGGAACATCCCAAAGAACCCTTGCTCACACACCTTCCTATGCAGTACTGTTATCCAAGTTTTAGTTTCCTCAGTGAGGAAGCTGAGGCACAGGGCGTCACAGGAGACCAGAGCTCTGAGCCCTCGGGCTTCACCTCCAGCAGCTGCACTGTGTCCACTTGCCAGTCTTGGACCGTCTAGGCTCATGGGCCCCGAATCACATAACTGAGGCCGGGCTGGGCTCTCAGGCTCTGAGAATGTGGACCTTTGAAAAATACGTGTAAGAAGTGGCCTGGCAGGGAGGTGGAGGCCCTGGGGGCGCAGTCAGGGAGGTTGCGGGTGCTGCTCTCAGGCTGTGCCCAGGAGACAGGGACAGAGCAGCATCGATGGCTGAGCACTTGCCTGGGCAGGCTCACTTATTCCCTTTTATTCTTCACATAAGCAGCAAGCGTCGTACCTCCTCTCACAGTATGGAAATTACGGACAGAAAAGCCAGGCCACTGGGGGTGTCTCCACATACCTGGAGACCACCCAGGGCTGCGGCCCTAAGACCCTGCCCTTCAACCTCCCTCCCCCTGGGGCACCCTCCCCCCTGCAGGGCCCAGCCCCTAGCCCCAGGCCCTACTCTTCAGCTTGTCTGACCTCCTCACTTGAGGAAGGACCTCGAAGCCTGCGACCTCTCCCCACCAATGGGGTCTGTGGTACATTGTCAACTTGGGGGTGATGATGTAGCCCAACAGACCCACCACTGACCACTGAGTTCCTGGCTCTTCCCTTGGGGGCAGAGGGGAAAGGGGTGTTCAGCTGATGAGGACCAGGGCACAGAGTGGGAGGCCCCATCTCCATTTCCTCCCAGTCACTAGTTCTGTTTGAGGAACAGCCTTTGCCTCCTCCCTCCCCCTGCCCTGCCCTCAGGAGGTCCCACCTACAGGGGTGGCATCCACACTCGGTTTTCCAAGAACCTGGACGTCCCCCGTCCCCCACGTGCTCAGGGAGTCTGGAGGACGTAGTCATTGTCTAGGTTTTCTGGAAGAAAGATGATTAGCTAAAGACAGGAGAGGGGTGAACCCAGGGACGTGGTTCTCCAGGGAGAAAGAGCAAACAGGCTCATGCAAAGGTCCTGCACGCCTGAAGCCTCAGAGGAGGAGCATGTGTGCCCTGCAGGCCTGCAGGCCAGGGGCTGGAGTCCTCTGCTGACTGGTGTGGGAGGGCCTGGTGGGGGTGGTAGAGTTGGCTGTGCTCCTGTCACCATATTGCTCTCAACTCAGTGAGCAGAGTGGTTGGAGTGATCAGGTAGGAGGCCTGCACAGCAGGGTGATAGGAGAACTGTGGAGGGACTGGTGGTGGGTGGGAGGGGGGCAGAGGCAGGGTATGGGCCAGGTGTGAAAGGCTGAGGGAGAAGAGGCTGACATGTAAGTAGTCCCAGATCTTCATGGTCAAGCCGAGCATCCATGAATGAATGATGGTGGGCAGAGAGGCCCAGGGTCCACCCTGAGCCTTCCTCACCCCCATGGAGAGCTTGGATTGGGCACCTCGGCTCAGCTGGAATTTGGTGACCAGCGCACTGCTCCCCTCAGATCCCCTGGCCCCTAGGCACTGCTGCAGGCAATGGTGGTGGGAGGGAGGTTGGCCCTGTTCTGGTCCTGGCGCTGAGCAGTGTGACACTGTTAAAGCTGAGGGTGCAAATCTTGGGTTCTCCCAGTGGGTTGCTTCCTGCCTGACGTTCACCCTGTTCCCAGCACCAGGAGCAGCACTCAGAGGGCCGCAGCGCCCCCTCCAGCGAACCACACCTTATCTTCGTGTATGAGGACAAGCAGATCCTGGAGGATGCAGCCGCACTCATCAGCTACTACGTGAAGCGGCAGCCAGCCATCCAGAAGGAGGACCAGGGCACCATCCACCAGCTGGTGCACCAGTTTGTGCCCAGCCTCTTCTTCTCCCAGCACCTGGACCTAGGGGCATCTGAGGACTCTGCTGACGAGGGCCGGGGGAGCCCCCAGGGGCAGAGTATGGAACCTGGTGACCGGAAGAAGCCGGCGCCTGGGCCACAGAGCAGCCCCCCGGTGGAGAAGGGGCCCGCTGGCGAGGGCACCACCCCTGAGCAACAGCCACCGCCGCCACCGCCACCGCCACCGCCTTTACCACCACCCCCACACAAGCCCATGGATGACGTCTACAGCCTCTTCTTCGCCAACAACAACTGGTACTTCTTCCTGCGTCTCCACCAGACCCTGTGCTCCCGGCTCTTGAAGATCTACCGCCAGGCTCAGAAGCAGCTCCTGGAGTATCGGACGGAGAAGGAGAGGGAGAAGCTGCTCTGCGAGGGCCGGCGGGAGAAGGGCAGTGACCCCGCCATGGAGCTGCGGCTGAAGCAGCCCAGTGAGTCCCCGACCCCTGTCAGAACCCACGGATGACCTGCAGGCGCTGGGAGACAGGCAGTGGCACCAAGAGTTTCAGTTCACAGCTTATGATCGGACATGTCCCCTTGTGTTTTTTTCTGGCTTTTCATTTTGAAATAATTACACTGTCTCAAATGAGAAGCCACAAAAATAGTAGAGTCTCGAACACCCTTCCTAGCCTCCCCAAGCAGTAGCACTGCTTCTGGCTGTGGACCATGGTAGGAGCAGGAAACGGGCATCGCCAGGCCACAGCCACAGCGCTTCTTGCCTGCCTCCCTAGCTGGGCCTCCTGCAGCTACTGCCAGTCAAGCTCCCATCCTGGAGTCGGGCCACCATGAAGAAGCCCATGGTGGGAGGCGGACCTGGGCTGCTTGATTCTGTGGGGATTCTGGATTCGCCCTGTGGGGTCTTGTGGTTACAGCCCTGTGTGACCTGTCCCCACCCTTAGGTGAGGTGGAGCTGGAGGAGTACTACCCGGCCTTCCTGGACATGGTGCGCAGCCTGCTGGATGGCAGCATCGACCCCACGCAGTACGAGGACACGCTGCGCGAGATGTTCACCATCCACGCCTACGTCGGCTTCACCATGGACAAGCTGGTGCAGAGCATCGCGCGCCAGGTGAGCGGGTGCAGGATGGGCAGCGAGCAGGGTGACAGGAGGCCTGACACATGGGGCGACAGCACCTCCTCAAGATTCCTTGCCAGTCCCCAGCTTTGAAAACCTGCCCTTCTATCACTCTCATGCTGTGTGGTTGGTCCCATACCAGCATCTTTCCTTTTTTTTAACCAAGGTAGAATTCACATAACATAATGTTAATAACCATTTTATTTTATTTTACTTACTAGAGGTCCAGTGCACAAATTCATGCACCAGTGGGGTCCTTCGGCCTGGCCTGCAGGATCGGAAGAAACCAGCTCTCTGACATCCCCCAAGGGGTTCCAGATTGCAAGAGCATGCAGGCCAGGCCGAGGGACCCCACCGGTGTACGATAGGGGCCGGGGAGGGAGGTGGAAGGTTGGCCAGCTGGGGAGGGACAGTGGGAGGGCTCCAGGACGTATCCTTCCCATCTCACTCAGCAGCAAGCTAACCTACCGGTCATAGAGACTGATCTACCAGTCAACTGTCTGCTCCCTGGTGGTCAGTGCACATCATAGCGAGCAGTTGAGCGGTCTTAGCATATCATTAGCATATTATGCTTCGATTGGTTGAATGGATGACCAGACACCTAGCATATTAGGCTTTTATTATATAGGATTTTTTTATTGATTTTAGAGAGGAAGGGACGGGGATAGAGAGATAGAAACATCAGTGAGAATCATTGATTGATTGCCTCCTGCACTTCCCCCACTGGTGGTCAAGCCCAAAACCTAGGCATGTGCTCTGACTGGAAATTGAGCCAGTGACCTCTCAGTTCATGGGTCGACGCTCAATCGCTGAGCCACACCATCAGGGCACGTTAACCATTTTATTTTTTATTTTTATTTTTTTTTTAGGTTTGGAAATATGTGTGTGTTTTTTTTGTTTTTTTTTTTATTGCTATAAGTATTACAAAGGGTATTACATATGTATCCATTTTATCCCCCCGCCCTAGACAGTCCCCTAGCCTCCCCTATCACCCAGTGTCTTATGTCCATTGGTTATGCTTATATGCATGCATACAAGTCCTTTAGTTGATCTACGTTAACCATTTTAAAGTGAATAATTCAATAGCATTTAGTACATTCATAGTGTTATATAATCTTCACCTCTGTCTAGTTCCAGGGTATTTCTCTCACCCCAAAAAGAGACCCTGTCCCCATTAGCAGTCACTCTCCATTCCCCTTCGCCAGCTCCCCCTGACTACCACCAACCTGCTTTCTGTCTGTGTGTTTACCCAATCTGGACATTTCATATACATGGAACCATACAGTATGTGGTCTGACTTCTCTTACTTGGCATGATGTTTTCAAGATTCATCCACATTGTATCATGTCAGTGCTTCATTCCTCTTTACGGCTGAGTAATATTCCATTGTAGAATGGACCACATTGTGTTCATTCATTCATCCGTGGATGGGCACCTGCGTTGCTGCCACCTTTTGGCAATTGTGGATAATGCTGCTGTGAGCAAGAATTTGAGTCCCTGCTAACAAACCTTTTGTGAGGGTGACTTGGCATTGTGTAAAGAATTTTGGTCCCCTTCTAGGGGGGTGGGGCGGATATCAGTGACGTTCCTCAGCACTCAGTATCATTTATAGTAGCAAAACACTGGCAATAGCCAAATGTCAAGGAGAGGAAATGAGTCATAAAATATAAACAACAAAGCCCAGACAGGTCGGTGTGGCCCTGGGACATGTGTCCTCCTGGTGGTGTTCTTCAGCTTGACTTTTGTTTCCTGATTACCAACTAAGGCTGTTCACTTAAAGTGGAAGAGAAGCCAGTAAAATAATGTTATTCCTCTCCCACCCAGATACAGTCATTGGGAACATTCTAGAAACGTCATTTCCTTCTAGGTTAGAAAAATTCTCATTGAAGTAGAACACACAGGAAAGTGCCCACATCCTAAGTGGGTGGCCCAGTGGGTCTTCACATGTGGATGCCCTCACCCACAGCCCCTCCCAGCTGCTCCTCACCATGGGCACCCGCTGCCCTGATGACTGAAGCTGAGGTAGAATTCCTGTCCTGAGCCGTGTTTAAATGGAAGTAGACCACCCGTCGGGCATCAGGCAGTGTGATTCTGCAGCATTCCTTCTTGCAGTTGTGGCTCCTTCATCCTGGCCTGCTCCAGGGAACAAACCCCTCTGGGCCCTTGGAGCCACACTGCTTGTCTCCTGGTGGACTTCTGCGAGTTTCCTCCACTCCCCTGGGTGGGGTGGAGGCAAGCCCGCCGGCTGCCGTGGAAGCTTTTGGTTTTCCAGTGGGTACTCTGTCCGGCTCAGAGCTGGGATTGGCGGTCTCTCACCTCCTGGGCTGAGGGGCAGCAGGATCTCATCATTGCATTTCCCTGGTGGCTCCTAAGGTGCCACCTTTTCCTCCCTCTGTGGCCATTTGGATGTCCAGTGATGGGGAAGCACGCATGGGCCCTTGCACACAGCTCCAGGAGACAGTGGCTCGGGGGACACCCTGGGCAAGCACTTCACCCCCCGAGCTGTGGCTTCATCAAACCCCACTGGATGTGCCCTGGGCCAGATATGCTCGCAGGGCTCTCCCATGCTGACACCTGTAACTTACCTTAGAGGGAACATAGCCACACCCTTTGCCCTTTTCCATTATTACTAGCATTTCTTTTTTTTTTTTTTTAATTAAATCTTTATTGTTCAGATTATTACATTTGTTCCTCTTTTTTTCCCCCCATAACTCCCCTCCTCCCAGTTCCCGCCCCACCCTCCGCCCTCACTCCCCACCCACTGTCCTCATCCATAGGTGCACGATTTTTGTCCAGTCTCTTCCCACATCTCCCACACCCCTTTCCCCCCCAAGAATAGTCAGTCCATTCCCTTTCTATGTCCCTGATTCTATTATAATCAACAGTTCATTCTGTTCATCAGATTATTAATTCACTTGATTCTTAGATTCACTTGTTGATAGATGCATATTTGTTGTTCATAATTTGTATCTTTACCTTTTTCTTCCTCTTCCTCTTCTTAAAGGATACCTTTCAGCATTTCATATAATCCTGGTTTGGTGGTGATGAACTCCTTTAGCTTTTCCTTATCTGTGAAGCTCTTTATCTGACCTTCAATTCTGAATGATAGCTTTGCTGGATAAAGTAATCTTGGTTGTAGGTTCTTGGTATTCATCACTTTGAATATTTCTTGCCACTCCCTTCTGGCCTGCAAAGTTTCTGTTGAGAAATCAGCTGACAGTCGTATGGGTATTCCCTTGTAGGTAACTGAGTTTCTTTCTCTTGCTGTTTTTAAGAGTCTCTCTTTATCTTTTGCTCTTGGCATTTTAATTATGATGTGTCTTGGTGTGGTCCTCTTTGGATTCCTTTTGTTTGGGGTTCTCCGCGCTTCTTGGACCTGTAAGTCCATTTCTTTCACCAGGTGGGGGAAGTTTTCTGTCATTATTTCTTCAAATAGGTTTTCAATATCTTGCTCTCTCTCATCTTCTGGCACCCCTATAATTCTGATGTTGGTACGCTTGAAGCTGTCCCAGAGGCTCCTTACACTATCCTCGCATTTTTGGATTCTTTTTTCATTTTGCTTTTCCGGTTGGATGTTTTTTGCTTCCTCGCATTTCAAATCATTGACTTGATTCTTGCGCTCCTCTGGTCTGCTGTCGGGCGTCTGTATAATATTCGTTTTTTCAGTCCGTGTATGCTTAATTTCTCGTTGGTTCCCCAATATAAGATCGAGGGTCTTATTAGTTTTCGTGTAGATCTCATTAAGTTTATCGACAGCTTCTAAACAGTTCTTGAGAGACCTTAAAAGTGTGGTTCTGAACTCTATATCTTCCATTGACAATTTTGTCCTGTTTCTTTGTCTCCGCATTTTGTTATGCTTCCTTGGTGTACCCCCTAGTGGTCTTTGTTCGAAGTCTTATAGTTAAATCTTGATTGTTGTAGCTAATTCCAGGGAGGGTTTGACCTCCAGGCCAAGTGGCTATGAGAATCAGCTGTGTCAGCAGTGAGAGAACTTCTGTCCTCTAGGGAGGTGCTAATCTAGCCTTTGCCTGAGGCTATCCGGCAAATGCCTCTGTGCAGGGCTTGGGCGGGGCGGGTCGCACAGGATCAACAGGGTGGGCCGGAGAGAGCAGTTATGGCGGCTTTCAGTCCTGTCCCCAGGGGCTCTGCCTCTCTGAGTGCCAGCACCCGCTGCAAAGCTCGGAGAGAAAGCTGCACTCGCTCTGACCGAAGCCAGAAAGTCCCGCTTCTCCCGTTTGAGTCTGGGTCCCTAAAGACTCGCCCGGATCTGGTGCTCAGAGTCTGAGACTCCCTCCCGATTGAAAACAACAACCGCGCCCTCCGCCGCCAGCCCGCTCTGCGCACTCCACACCTCAGAATTTGACTTCACCACTGCGCCTCCTCTGAGTGTCCTTGTGCGTTTCTCTTTCCTCCTAGTTGTAGGACTTCCACTCAGCCAGCGTTCCTGTGGTTCTGGGTGATGTCCGTTCCGTGTTTTAGTTTCACTTTTGAAGTAGTTGTTCAAAGCAGCAAACTCCGGCGTTAACCTATGCCGCCATCTTGGTTCTCCTCTAGCATTTCTTGTTTCCAGTAACAGCAGCCACTATTTGGGGAACTTGCTGTGTGCCAGGCACCATGTGAGATCCCTGATACTCGGGGCCGAACCCAAGGCCCTGCTGCAGCCAGTGGTGGCAGGACTGACTCACCAGTTCCATCCGACCCTGTGCCTCCGCCATCTCCGTATTCATTTCTTCTTAAACCTCACGGTTTTAGACGTTTGTAGGAATTAAAGGCATTCATTGTGTTTATTGCTGAAAATTTAGGGAAAATAACCTTCCTCCATCCCACCACTTTCCGATAATTACGATCCCCATTTAGGAACATTTTCTTTTGCATTTATTCATCTGTTTCTCAAACCCAAGCAGGGTTTGCTGGTCTGGTCTAGTTTGAACTGGTCTGCTTGGCTCTGGACTGGTCTGCTCTTGTCTGTTCTGGTCTGATCTGGGCTAGTTTTTCTGCTCTGGTCTGCTCTGCACCCTGTGCCGAGGTACTCGCTCTGCATGGCCCTCTGACCCTGGCCTTCATCCCCATTTCATGGACTTCACCATGTTGTCTTTGGGTGAGGTGGGGACTCCAGCAGGCAGTGTGCTCAGAAACTGCTCGCCCCTTCTGAGGGGCACACGCTCCAGGCACCCACCAGCTTTCCTCCCCACCAGCTGCACCACCTCGTGAGTGACGACATCTGCCTGAAGGTGGTGGAGCTCTACCTGAACGAGAAGAAGCGGGGTGCCGCTGGTGGGAACCTGTCCTCCCGCTGCGTCCGCGCCGCTAGGGAGACTAGCTACCAGTGGAAGGCTGAGCGGTGCATGGCTGATGAGAACTGCTTCAAGGTGAGAGACCAGCCATGCCCAGTCCCGTACGAGGCTAGGGGAGCAAGGGGAATGCCCAAAACAGGAGGGGCCGGCCATTGTGTTCTGGCCTGGGGACGGGATTGGACTGCACATGGCTTTTTCAGCCGGTCCGATTACATGTCCTTCCTTGACTGGGCCTCTGGATGCTGGTCCTGGCCTCAGGGGGCACCACAGGGCCCATGAGGTAGGTACCCAGCACATGATCCCTGGAGGAAGGGTCTAGGCCAGCCGTGGGCAGACTACGGCCTGCGGGCCGGATCCGGCCCGTTTGAAATGAATAAAACTAAAAAAAAAGACCGTACCCTTTTATGTAATGATGTTTACTTTGAATTTATTAGTTCACACAAACACTCCATCCATGCTTTTGTTCCGGCCCTCCGGTCCAGTTTAAGAACCCATTGTGGCCCTCGAGTCAAAAAGTTTGCCCACCCCTGGTCTAAGCCCAGAGGCTGGCAAAGGTGGTTAATTGATGAGCTTTTGACCTCATCCTGCGTCAGCTTGGACTGTTCTGTGGCTTCAGCATTGTCCCCCACCTTCCCCAGGTGATGTTCCTTCAGCGCAAAGGGCAGGTGATTATGACCATTGAGCTCCTGGACACCGAGGAAGCCCAGTCGGAGGACCCCGTGGAGGTCCAGGTGAGGGCGGCGGCCCTGCGCACACTGGGGGCCAGGAGAAGCCACAGTCAGCATCATGGAGGGCCCACCCCAAGGGCCGCGTGCACAAGCACTGGCCGCATGCCCTCCATGGCCCCCGAGGGAGGGCCCGAGGTGCAGACATCCCCTCAGGAGTCCAGGGTGTGTCCCAGGGCAGGACCCTGGGTCCTGATTCCTCCCACCTGCTGTCGACACTGAGCCATCCCAATTGAGCCTGCGGCCGGCATGGTCACCTGAGCCGTGTGACCTCTGCACTCTGTGTATAAAGCTCAGGGCTCCGGGTCCCGAGCCTTAGTCACCAGGGGAACACCCGCCTGGCCACGCTCTGAGTCACACATTCCACTAGACGAGACGTTTCCCGTGTTGGTTTTCTGCTCTTACAAGGACACCAGGCATTGGGTTTAGGGCCCACCTGACTCCAGTGTGACCTCACCGTGATTACTCTGTTTCCAAATGAGGTCACATGAACAGGTGCCAGGGGCTAGGGCTCAGACATGTCTCTTTGGGGGACACAATTCAACCCACAATAGTGAACAGCTTGTCCCAGTTTACCTGGGACATTCCTGGTTTTATCGCCAAAGGTTCCACATTCCAGGAATTGCTTGTTCTCAGACGAACCACAGCGATTGGTCCCCTGACACGTAGCTGTGTCAGACCTTTTCTGGAGTCAAGCAGTGCGTAACCAAATAAGTAAGGACGTCGAAAGGAATCATATTTCAAAAAGGTGTTGCTGCCTTTTTGACCTTGAGTCAGACAGCCCAGATCTGTGGAGCAGGAGCTCTGGAGCATCATGTCCGCTCAGGAGCTTTGTCTGGAGAAATGGGGAGGTGCAGTGACACTCGGCGCCCTCACACCGGGCCGGTAAGCCCAAGCCTCCTTCCCAGAGCTGGGGCACTCACCACAGCCGCAGGGGCTCCCCTCCCAGCATCCTCCCTGCCGACCTCAGGACTCCCCCACACAGGAAGCTCCATGACCAGTGAGGGTGGAGGCCTGCATACCTTGCACCTTCCGGAAGTTGCCAGCAAATGCGGTTTTATTAAGCTCATGTCTGGAGGAGCCTCTGGCTTTAACAGGGCGGTGAGCAGATGGTCACTGGACACCACCATGCCCTACTGCACCTGGTGGCCCCTCCCAGCCCCACCTCCTGTTCACTCCCACCCGTGACCTCTTTCTACTGCTGCTCGGGCCCGATGTCCATTCTGGACCTTGCATTCCTCCATGAGGGGGTCCCCGTTCCGTGTGAACTGGAATAGGTTGTTGCACAGCAGGGACGTCTCCACTTCAGCACAGAATGCCGTCAAGTGTCTCATTGTCGCTGGTGTGCACGTCCCGCCCAGCTGCAGTCTGGTTTCAGTTGCACATCAGGGTCTTCAACAGCCACCATCCCTAACACATCCCCAGGAGCCCTGAGCTCGGGGTCCTGGCTGAGGAGCCCTTACGCAGGCAGTCACGGCCATATCTCCTCCTGTTCCCCAGCACCTGGCTCGGTACATGGAGCAGTACGTGGGGACCGAGGGTGCGTCCAGCTCCCCCACCGAGGGCTTCCTCCTGAAGCCCGTGTTCCTGCAGAGGTGAGAGGAGCCACAGGAAACCCTGTGTCTTTAATTGAGGCTAAAGACCGTTTCCTTCGTCTGGAAACACTAATTGGGCACCTGATGTGAACAAGGTGTGGCTGTGCCCTCCTGAGGTCTGGGGTGAGCAGAGCAGTCGTGCAGTCATCCCGGGAAGAGGGGGCTGCCCTGCCTAAGGGAGCAGAGGGGCTGGGAGGAGGGGGTGAGGCCCTGGAGGGAGAAGCTCCCAGAAATGGTAGCCATCGGGCCAGAGACGGGAGTGCCAGCACCATTAGACCCTGGACCTGGGCCAGGCAGAGCCAGATCTCCCCTCAGGCCAAGATCAACGGGGACTGTTGGTTGGTGTTTAGATTTGAGTGAGGACCCATTGCCAGGTGGGGGCCAGCCTGGGGGTGGGGTCTCAGGCCCACTGATAGGAGGGAGATGGGACCAGGTCTGGGAGGGTGGAGGTAGGGAAGGGGGTCCTGGGTGAGGGGCTCCCTGTTGGAGGTACATAGGAAGCAAGCGAGAGGAGCCAACAGGGCTGGCCAGGCAGCCCCTCTCAGGGTTACTAGCACCCCTGTGTGACTAGAGTTGGTTTCTCTGGATTGGAGGGTTGGGTAGCGGGTTTTTGCTTCTGTTTGCATCTCCCTTACCCTTGGGAAATCCAGCCAAGGATTTCCTGATCTGCAAACCTCCTGTGACCCTCAGGAACCTCAAGAAATTCCGCAGGTGGCAGTGCGAGCAGGTGCGGGCCCTGTGTGGTGAGGCCAAGAGCTCCTGGAAGCGGCTGGTGGGGGTGGAGAGCGCCTGCAATGTGGACTGCCGCTTCAAGCTCAGCTCCCACAAGATGATGTTCATTGTCAACTCCGAGGACTACATGTACCGCCGGGGGACCCTTTGCCGAGCCAAACAGGTACGCCTCCCACTCTGCCCTGGGACCCGGGGTCAGGCCCACAGCCATGTATCAGTGCCCAGCTAGGGGCGCCCGGTCTCTTGACTCCACCCCACCCACCCCCTGCAGGTCCAGCCCCTGGTCCTGCTGCGGCACCACCAGCACTTTGAGGAATGGCACGGCCGCTGGCTGGAGGACAACGTGACCGTGGAGGCAGCTGGCCTGGTGCAGGACTGGCTGATGGGCGAAGAGGATGAGGACATGGTGCCCTGCAAGACACTCTGCGAGACGGCCCACGTGCATGGCCTGCCTGTGACCCGCTACCGCGTGCAGTACAGCCGCCGCCCTGCCTCCCCCTGATGCACCTGAGCAGCCATCACAACCCAGTTTGGTGTGGTTGCTTCCTGAGGCCTAGGTGTCCGTCGAGACCATTTTCCTAAAGCACCCGAGGGAAGGAGAGCGTCCCCCAGCCTTGCTGCTACAGGCTGCCCCTCCAGAGAAGGGGTTGTGTCAGCTTGCGGCCCCACGCTGCCATCACTCTCAGCTCCCCAGCCTCCTTTGGGCCAGTCCTGTGCCAAGCCTGAACCCCCTGCACTTGAACTTGGGGCTCAGTCCCCAGCAGAAAGGGGAGGATCCACCCACTGCCTGAGATGCAAGCAATTGTGTTCACACACCTGCCAGGCACTTACACCACCTGTGCCAAATCTCTGGGCAGGGCTGCGCTGGTCGTTTTGTGCACAGGGCATCTGGGAAAGTCAGTTACAAGCCATGTGAGGGCACACATTTGGGAAGGGCTCCCAGCATAAAAGGAGTTGGGCAATGCCCAGATCTGACAGTGTGGGCATCAGCTTGGCCAAGCACCAGTGCTCAGATCCTCGTTATTTTATAAGCAGGAAGAGCCCTTTTAGCCAAACTGTGAGGTGTGGTGTGGGCAGGGGCATCAGAATGGCCCAGAAGACCCCACTCTGGAAAAAGGACCGCCAAACCCTGCATTGATCCAGCAGCCGGACTCTGGGTCTGTGGGGGACAGGGCTTGGCCCCACACCCACCCAACGAGTGGCCCATGTCGGAGGGCTCCAGGGCAGGTCGTGTACCAAGATGGACACTAGAATGACAGGTGCACACACTTATTTATTCCTTTACGCGCTCAGTGGTGGCAGCTTTTCCAACAGCCACGTCCCAAGGCTTCTAGGGAGTGAGAGCCTCTGCATTCCCACCCGACACCGCTGTCCTGCAGCTGCCACCTGGCGTGTGTGTAAGGGGCTGGGGCGGCTGTTCCGTGGAGGCGTCCACGGCTTTCTGGGCCAAGAATGCCAGGCAGTTCGGGCTGGGGACCAGCTCCTTCAAACTCACTGCACACAAGAAGCCCGGGCCGGGTCCTGGCAACATCGTACCGAGCGGGATCCTCTGACAGGTGGGCCCGAAGCGGTCCCCGTGCAGCCTCTGCCACCGCAGCCCTCGCCCTCCTGCTGAGCTGTGCCAAGCCCACGGTTCCCGCACATGGAGGCGTGTGTCTAGAAGTTGCCTGTGGAACTCAAGGTTTGTGACGCCTCTGACGGTGGGCCAAGACTCACTTCTCCCTCCTAGGGTCTCCCTGCCCTGTTTCCTCAAGTGTAACCCAGGCACTTTGAACCCTTGTTTTGTAAGAAGGGAACTTACCAGAACTCCTGCACCAGCCCCGTGAGGCAGCCCCTCTGTGCCTCAGCGGGGGCCTGGGGTGTTTGCCAAACCCCTGATCCCCTACCCTGCATGCTTCTAAGGAGCTCTCTCATTTTTGAAGAATTTCTCTTCTGGGGCTTGAACTTCTTTTGCAGCTGTTTTGAATGTAGTTTCCTTTTCTATTTATTTGCACATTAAAGTGAACAATTAAATATTGACCTGAAGCTGTGAGCTTCCATCCGTTATTTCCTGTTAGTGAATCCCAGGGCGGCTTTTCCCACCCAGTGAACTCAGGCAGCGAGACCCACAGAGAGGGTCTGCACCTGTGCACCGTGGTCCCCAGACCTCCCAGGTACGTTTCCCGCGGGTGGTTCTCGGTCCTCATACCAGAGCATTTTCTAGAACATTCCAGTTCAGTTGTTACGTTCAGTAGAAATGTGAAGTGTTTCCTTCTAATGTGCATGCAAAAACCAATTACAACACCCGGTGTCTGATCGGAGTTTTCTCTGCCTTGTGCGTCTGATGCCAAGTCCTGAGGCTCATGGGAGGTGGATGGGACATGGCGGGGGGGGGGGGGGGGCGGGGGAGGACTTTGCTTCCCCAGCCCCACAAAACCACCCTCCATACTCTACCTCTGGGGCCACGCCCTTCCACCTCTTGCTTCTTTCCCATCACTGTCCTCTGAACATCTCTAGGACCCCCTCCCACCTGGCTTGCTCCCGCGCTCCAAGGATCAGGGGAGCCCATACCTCTGCTCAGGGGCCTTTCAGCTGCCACCTCTTGCACTGCCGCAGAGGAACTGTCTGTGCCATGTACCTGCCTCCCCTCAGCCATGCCCAGTGCCTACCACCAGGTTCCTGAGCTCAGTTGGCACTGCCCTGCCCACCTGGCCAGTCCTCTCCCAGAAGTTGCCCACCTCCCTGAGTGGCTGTTTCTGCCTCCCAGGGGCCCCTCCACCCATGTGGGGCCCCTCATGGTCCCCGCCTTCCCCTCCAGAATGTCAGGGGTAGCAGGCAACTTGGAGAAGGAGGCTCTACTAGCTTGGATTCGTGGCACCCACCATTCTATTTGCTGTCTCTGGATCTGACTAGGAACCGTGTAAGTGGAATCATACAGTATGTCCTTTTTTGTCTGGCTTATAGTGTCCTCAGCGTGTATCCATGTAGCATGTGTCAGAATTCCCTTCCTTTTTGAAGCGACCTTTCTGCTTTTTTAAAAACATAAATGTTTATGGAAAGTGACACATGTACAGAAAATTCCAGTAGTACAAAGAAAAACACGAAGGAGTCGGGGCCCAAGTCCCTCTCCCCAAAGGCAGCTGCCCCAGTCACTCACCATCTCCTCCCCCTGTGCTCCAGCCGTCAGGACACGGGGTCGGGGTGCCACCCTCAAGGCTGAGGCCCAGGACCAGGGGCCACAGCAGCGGGAGCGCCCACATGTGATCGGGCCGGGCGCCGGCTGCCCTGGCCTTCAGCCAACTGGCCTTGGGCTTCCTTCTGCTGGACCCCCACCCCCGCTTCCTGATTGCAGGTGGAGGCAGGCCCGCTGCACCGCTTGTCCCAGTTGGGACAGGACAGCAGCTGACACCTCCCTGTCGGGTCCCTTCGTTCTGCTGGCACAGGGTTGTCTCCATGGTGGGGGGGAGGGGCCGTCAATGGGCAGCCCCTCCTCCCCCCGCACCCACCCCAGCCCTGCCATGCTGGTAATGGCCCCTGTACAGATACCTTCCTGCACACATGGGTCTGCCATAAATTCCAAGACACGCAACTCCTGAGTCAGACCCCCCTCCTGGGGGCTCCCAGTCTGCCCTGGCCCGGTGTCCCGTCCCCAGCATCCGCTGCACACGTTCCCTGGAGGAGGGCAGGGGTCCCCATCCTGGCTTTCCTGTGCTGAAGGCATCATCGTTGTGCATCATCCAGAGACGCAGGCATGGGCTGAATCTGTTACTGGTGGAAACCACTCCGAATGGGAGAGCTCCTGGCTGAGGCCCTGGCCCAGCGCGAGTGCTCTAGGCCCCAGTCCCCCTCACCCCGGGGCTGGGGGCAGGGACTCAGCATCCCGGCCTCTGGCCATGTCCAAACTGCTCAGTCACTTCCTGCTGGTCTGTGTGTCCCTGAGAGTGACGAGATTAGGGTGGCTGTGCCAAGACACCCCATCGGACCCCCTCTGCCACCCCCACTGCCCCTTGGGGTCCTCCTGCTCCCAGACATAGGCCCATGGCCCAGACCTGACCACACAGAACCGAGGCCCCCGAGTTCCTGGCTGGACTGTTGGAGGCTTCTCTAGGCCCTGGAGGGGAGTGGGGGTGGGGGTTTGCATGCAGGAGAGAGGAATGCCCTCCCTCTGAGCCTCAGTTTCTTCATCTGCACAGTGGCCCCCATCAGAATACAGGAACATGGGGGGCCAGAGGAAGGAGGGCCCCTGGGAGATGGGCTGGCCTGCTGCCTCCCTTGGCCTCAGATGTGGATGTGTGTGACCATCCCTCCCAGTCAGGCTGGGGTGGGGCCAGGGCAGGAGCAAAAGACGCTTCGCGAACTCAGGACAGACATCGCCCAGAGGTGGCTGCGCCAGGCTCCCCTCGACACTCGACACTCGGGGCAACACGACAACAGGGCTCACGCCTCCTCCGCGCTCCCCAGCAGACCCAACTCACAAGGCGCCTTCCCCTCTCGGGCGCCTCACTTTGCGCATGCGCTGGGTAATGGGTGAGGAGGCGAGAAGGCAGGGCAGGCCTTATAGAGGACCGGGGGCTTGGGCACATGTGGGGGGACAGGGGGTTCACCTGCTCTGACCTATGACCTGAAAGGCAGGACTCTAGTCTTGCCCACCAGAGAGAGACGAGGTTTCAGGAAGGGCCAACAGCTCCTGATGGAAAAACACGAAGAAAAACATGTGACCTGGAGGACTGGGCGGCTATGAGAACGGCAACTGTGACTGGCCAGCAGGAAGTGGCCACTTAGCCCACACAGGCTTCCTGGTCTGGACAGGGGGTGGTGGGGCTGCTGCAGCCTGAGACTTCCTCCCCATCTCACTGGCCCAGCACTTGTACCCCGTGAGGCACCGCTGCCAGACAAAGTGGCCCCCGCCACCAGGCCACTTAGGTCATCCGTGGGCCTCCCACAGGCTGGCTGGGGGCAGGGGCTGGTTTATCTCACTGGCCCTGTCCGCTCCCCCGCCTCCACTCAGGAAGCTGGGGGTGGGGGTCCAGCAGATAGGAAGCCCAAGGCCAGTTGGCTGAAGCCCAGAGCAGCCGGCGCCCGGCCCTGATAGCATGTGGGCGCTCCTGCTGCTGTGGCCCCTGGCCCTGGGATTCAGCCTGGAGGGTGGAACCCCAACCCCCAGTGTCTACGATGAAGGCTGGAGCACAGGGGGAGGAGATGGTGAGTGACTCCAGGTGCTGCCTTGGGACTGGGGGAGCATGATGGGCGGAAGGACACGGGACTGGGGGGCCCTCCAGCTCAGCCCTGAGCCCACGGGGAAAGGGTTTCCATGTCCAACTCTGTCCCACCAACCTGGGGGGGTGGCTCCTGTGAGCTGGGGCCTGGGTTGTAGCCCCTGTTTGGGGACCATCCAGCAGGAGGGCTGGTTGAAAGGCAGGAGATGACGCCTCCATCCCCGTTCCCTCCCCCAGATGGCCAGCTGGAACCTTGGACCAAACCCCAGGGGGCAACAATTTGCATAACTCGCACCTTCCCCGGCAGGCCCTGTGCCAACCACAGCTACACTCTGGAGCTTTCGGAAAGTTCACGGGCGCTGCTGCTGGGCTGGGTGCCCACAAGGATGGTGCCCGCTCTCTATGGGCTGGTCCTGGTGGTGGGGCTGCCTGCCAACGGCCTGGCACTGTGGGTGCTGGCCACGCGAGTGCCTCGGCTGCCATCCACGGTGCTGCTCATGAACCTGGCAGCTGCCGACCTGCTGCTGGCCCTGACCTTGCCACCCCGCATTGTCTACCATCTTCGGGGCCAGCGCTGGCCCTTTGGCGAGGCCGCCTGCCGCCTGGACATAGCCGCACTCTATGGCCATATGTACTGTTCTGTGCTACTGCTGGCTGCCATCAGCCTGGACCGCTACCTGGCCGTGGTACATCCACTGCGGGCCCGCACCCTGCGAGGCCAGCGCCTGGCCACTGGGCTTTGCGCCTTGGCCTGGCTGGTGGCGGCCACCCTGGTGCTGCCCCTGGGGCTGCAGCGGCAGACCTACCAGGTGTCACAATCGGATCATGTGCTGTGCCACGACGCACATCCCACAGGTACCCAGGACTCCTACTGGCGACCCACCTTCGTCTGCCTGGCCGTGTTTGGCTGCCTCCTGCCCCTGCTGGCCATGCTGCTCTGCTACGGGGCTACCCTGTGTGCACTGGCCGCTGGAGGCCAGCGCTACAGCCACGCGCTAAGGCTGATTGCGCTGGTGCTGGCCTCGGCCCTGGCCTTCTTTGCGCCCAGCAATGTGCTGCTGCTGCTGCACTACTCGGACCCAGGCTCGGAGACCTGGGGGAACCTGTACGCTGCCTACGTGCCCAGCCTGGCACTCAGCACCCTCAACAGCTGCGTGGACCCCTTCGTCTACTATTACGTGTCGACCGAATTCAGGGACAAGGTGCGGGAAGGGTTGCTCCGCTGGTTGCCAAGTTCCACCACGGTCTCCAAGGAGAGGGGCAACCCGGGGACAGGCACCAGGTCCTCATCGCTCATCTGACAGCCTCTCAGGAGGCAGAGCAACAAAGAGGGGTTGGACTGGGTTGAATGGGCCTCCCGCCAAATTCATGTCCCTCAGGAACCTCTAATGAGCTTGTTTGGAAATAGGGTCTGTGCAGGGGTAATTAGTTAAGATGAGGTCACATTGATGTAGGATCAGCCCTAAACCTGTCATGACTAATCTATATATAAAAAAGTGTCCGACCATCCGACGCACACTGACCACCAGGGGGCAGATGCTCAATGCAGGAGCTGCCGTGAGGCACACAGAGAAACAGCACCACGGACCTGGTGCCCACAAAGCAACACTCGGCCTCCCCCAAGTGGGACACAGGCCCTGCCACCACCCAGAGCGACACCCCACCAAATCGCAGCCGCTGCTGCCGGGACCCCATGGCACAAAACGCAGCCCAGCCCAGCCCGGAAACATTACCGTGGGTGCCAGGTAATGAGGCCACATAGCAACACCCAGCTTCTCTCCCTAGCAGCTAGCCTCCTGCAGTTTCTTCAGCCCAGGAACATGACTTGCTTGATAGCCAGGTGGAATCATTTTACACTGAAACCAAATGTCTGTGAAGCGTTTTCCCATGCCTCATCTCATTTGATCCTCACAGAAGTCCTGGGGTAGGTAGAGAGGAGACTTGGTGGAATCCTATTTTCTTTTCATTAGCCAGAAAATGGAGATTTAGAAAGCTTAGAAACTGAAAAGAAGAAATGGTGGGCCTTGAAAATGAGTTCAGGTTTTCTCACTGCGCAGAATATAGTCAAACACTGCTGCAGTTAAATATTTTACCCTTCGTTCTCCCTGTGTGATCTACAATAATAATCTGCTTCATGTTGATATTTACTGCTGGGTTGCTGCACTCGGGGGGTGGTGGGTCCTTCAGCCTGGACTATGCCCTCTGGCAGTCCAGGACCTCTCAGGGGATGTCCACCTGCTGGCTTAGGCCTGCTCCCTGGGGGGATCAGGCCTAAGCTGGCAGTCAGACATCCCTCTGGCAGCCCGGGAGCCCTCGGGGGATGTCCAACTAATGGCTTAGGCCCGCTGGTTCCCATCATCATCACTGTGCTGGCCAGCCATGAGCCGGCTTCTAGCTGAGCGGCACTCCCCCTGTGGAAGCGCACTGACCACCAAGGGGCAGCTCCTGTGTTGAGCATCTGGCCCCTGGTGGTCAGTGCACGTCATAGCAACCAGTTGTTCCTCATCATTCTGCTGTTAGGGTCAATTTGCATAATGCCCTTTTATTATACAGGAAAAGGCTAACTTGACTCGCATATGCACGATAGATATAAAGCTCTCGCTGGCGCCAATTGCACACGTGTGTTTCGATGTCATTGTCAATTGTGAATTTGGTGACACTTCTATTATACAGAAAGGGCAAATAGCGATATTAAAATATTTCTTCTAATTAATTTCCCTTTAATGTGCACAAATCCATGCACCGGGCCACTAGTGTCCTTCTAAGAAGACACAGAAACACAGGGAAGAAGGCTGTGTGACCGTGGAGTCAGAGACTGAGGCCACACGCTAAGCACAAGGGTTGCTGGCTGCCAAAACCGGTTTGGCTCAGTGGATAGAGCGTCGGCCTGCGGACTGAAGGGTCCCGGGTTCGATTCCGGTCAAGGGCATGTGCCTGGGTTGTGGGCACATCCCCAGTGGGGGATGTGCAGGAGGCAGCTGATTGATGTTTCTCTCTCATCGATGTTTCTAACTCTCTATCTCTCTGTAAAAAAATCAATAAAAAAATATATTTAAAAAAAAAAAAAAAAAAAGAGTTGCTGGCAGCCACCGAACCCGGGAGAGCAGCCTGGGAGGGATGCTCCCTCAGGCCCTCCAGAGGACCCAGCCTTGCCCACAACCTGATATTAGACTTCTGGCCTCCAGGATTGAGACAATAAATGTCTGTTGTTTTAAGTCACCTGGTTTGTGGTGCTTGGTGACAGCGGCCCCAGGAAGCCAAACCGGGCAAAATGCAGATTCCCAGGCCCGCCAGCTCCCTCGTGTCCAGGTGGGGGTGAGACAGGCTGATGGTGCCCTGGACCCGCCCAAGAACCCCTCCAGGAGAAGGTTCAGCCCCTCCACTCCGGCGGCCCAGGCAGGGGGAACCTGGTCAGAGGTTCTTGTTCTCAGAAGCCCAGCTTCCAGCTCCAGGGTTCAGGGTGTCTCCTGAGCAATCACTGTGGAAACCCCCACTCTGCTCCCCAAAGCCTCATGCAACCCATCACTGGGAGCCACAGGCTCAGTCTCCTGCTGTCCCCTGGCTGCAAGATGTCACCTCTTCCCTTTAACCTGACTCCTGCTTTCTCTTCTCATTTGATGTTAACTCCCCACCATCAGGACCAGGGGCGAGGGAACTAAAGGGGGGACGCTGTGCATCTGGGCGCAGGAGCTTCAGTCTCAGACCCCCACCCCCAGCTGTTTACAGCTGTTCTGAACTGAATGGGAGGGGGATGCCACACGGGAAAGGCAGCAGCCACTCTCTTCTCTCCTGAGGGCAGCCTGGGTTATCAGCAGCCGCTGAGGCAGCAGCTGTGGGGTTAGCAAGCCCCCTAAGGCACAGGGGATGGGTGTCATCCTGGATTCACATTGGGCCTGTCTCTGGTCTGGGGGAAAGGGAGCTGGTGAGGGGGCAGCCCAGGGAGAGAGACACACACACACACACACACACACACACACACACACACGCACACCTGGGGAAGTGTAAGATCACCAGTAGCCTGGTGTGTGAAGTACTAGCTTTCTAAGGTGTTACCCTGGGGGACTCTGGTGGGGGTACTAGGAACTCTGTATTGGTGTCATTTCTTACAAATGCGCGGGAATCTTGGGGTGCACGTGTGCAGCACCCTCCCCGCCACCTGCTCTGGAAGGTTGGGCTGTGGACGAAGGAACAGAGGTCTGGGGGCCAGATGGGAACTGGGCCTCAAGCTTTTGGGGCTGGCCCCCACCAAGGCGACCGTGGAAACGAGCTTTTATTATACCAGCAGCCTCTAGTGCGTGAAATACGGGGCTCGTCCAGTGAATTGTCCCTTGTAGATGGGCGGGGGCGGGGGGCCAGGGGCATGGGACACTCACTGCTGGTGCTGCACCAGAGACCTCCTGGCGGGGCAGCCACCTCGGGCCCTGGAGGGGCTCTGTGCTGCTCGGAGGGTTGGTCTGAAATAAATACCACGTGGGGGCCGGGTGGGGGTGGGGAGGCAGGCGGATGGGAGAGGCTTACAGAAAGGAATCAGAGCCCAGCTGGAGTCCTGGCAGGAAGGTCTGAGCTTGCAGCTTCAGTGGGTTGTGGAGCTGGGGCACCCCCCTCCCTGGGGCTGTGGAGGGGGATGGACCTCCAGGCGGGGTGCCAGGGGACGTGGGGCTCTGGGGTGAGGCCTTGACAGCAGTAAGATCTAAGTGCATCTGCCCAACACTAAGCATCAGGCGCCCCTGGGGCAAGACTGGGCGGTGTGTGCGGGGACTGCGACCATCCTGGTACGAGCCTGGGTCTGGGGAGGTGCTCGGGGGGGCCTGGGGCCCGGGTTCCCCAAAGGGAGGCCGGGCTTTGCATTTTGGAGAAAGGCAGCCTGTTTCATTTCCAAGATGCCAACGAGAGCACGGATACGGATGCGTCCTTGATTTATCCAGAGTCCTGTCCTCGCAGAAACAGCACTTGGGCCATGAATTCTTCCCGGAAACATCCCTTCTCCCTGGAGCAGAATGTCCAGCTGAGGGAGCTGCTCTGGTCCGCAGAAAGGGGCGTCAGCCCTGGGATGGAGGCTGGGTGCCCCGAGCTCCAGCTGCAGCTGTGGAGTTGGGGGTCGACGGGCCTCTAGCCACCGCCCAAGGCCTTCCTTTTGGCGGAGGTGGGGGCTGGCCCCCCAGGAGGCCAGTCATCCATGGGGCAGTCAGGTCTCTGCAGTTGGGTGTAGGGGGTTCACTGGGAGGTGGGGCCACCGGCCACCAGGCAATCAAGGGAGCTCTGCAGCCAGTGGGCTCCTTCCCGCGGGGTGGACAGGAACAGGAAGCAGCCAGATCCGGTCCTGCTCTGAGCATTAGGAAGAGAAGCCGCTCTGACTGACGGGGAGAGAAGGAGAAAAAGGGTGTGGGCTGCCAGGTCTTGAGGGGCCCGGTGAGCTCTTCCCGGGTCCCGCCTCCTCCGCAGGCCTCCACCTCCACCGGCCTGCACGTGGCTCAGCCACTGCCCTGCCCATGGACACAGCAGCACCTCCCCTAGGGGACCCAGCCCCGCAGGCCCCTGCCCACCCTACTGGGCCACAAAGATGGGACAGGGCTTCACAAACGGAAAAACCACCTGAGGGCCTCAACTCAGCGGTGAAAAGGAACTATTGATACACAAAAACCACACGATGGATGGAAAGGGAGCTCTGCTGAGTGAGAAAGCCAGTCTCCAAAGGTTGCCTACTCTACAGCTCCGTTGACATAGCATTCCTGAAATGGCAAAATTACAGAGGGAGAACCGATGAGGCTGAGGAGGGGAGGTGGGGGCAGTGATGAGGGTGGCTGTGAAACACGGGTCCTGGAGGTGTCAGCTGTTCTGTGTCTTGACTGGGGTCGTGGTTACACAACTCCACACGTGAGGGGAACGTGCAGGCTCGGTTGCAAATGAGCGCATGTGGATGTGGTGACAGAGCAGTAAGATGGGCGGACTGGCCCTGGCCGGGTGACTCAGTTGGCTGGAGCATCATCCCATACACCAAAAGGTTGCGGGTTCGATTCTCAGTCAGGGCACATACCTAGGTTGCAAGTTCGATGCCCGGTTGGAGCGTGTGCAGGAGGCAACCGATCCATGTTTCTCTCTCACATCGGTATTTCTCTCCCTCTCGTTTCCTCTCTCTCTCTCAAAAATCAATAAAAACATTTAAAAAGTTTGACAAAAATCCCCTCTCCAAAACAGAAGTGAAAGCAGACCCCTTGGGAGGCACTGGAGAAAGGGGGCAGATCCGAGGGGGGGGGGGTGTCGACATTGGGAGAGTTCAGTGTATATACAACAGCTACAGCCTGGAGGTTGGGTGAGGACGAAAAACGGAGACACACACCTTCAAGAGTGATACATTTTTGGCAAAGTGGTACAATAGTCGCCCCAAGTATAATGAAAAGCTTAAGGATGTATATGGTAATCCCCACCCGGCCCCAGAGCTACCACTAACAAAAATAAGGCTAAAAGGACACTCGCTAAATTAAAATGGAATTCTAAAAAAAATTCAATTAATCCAAAAGAGAGTGTGAAGGGAGGAACAGATGGGACAAAACAAAAATATTCCAGCAGTAGCCTTAAACCCAGCCTGTCAATCATGATATGAAAGGCACGTAGAATGACGCCCCTCGGGAGCTCTTGCGGGCTTTGCTGAGTGGGGTCAGAAGCAGCCTTTGCCACTGGTGTGGGGCGGCTAAGACTCCCTTCGAGGAAGTCAGGGCTCAGAAGACAGAGCCCGAGGCCTGATGGTGCACCAGCCCCGAGCACCTGACACATCGCTGAGCTGCTGAGTCTGCTGTAAGTCACCCCCAAAAGATAGGCCTCCTCCGGGAAGTCTGCTCAGAAGCCCCCTCCCAGCCTCACCCCACCGCGCTCTCTGGTCTGACCACTTCCACTGGGGTGACAAAGGCTCTCTCCCTGACCATCTCCACGCTGGCTCCTCTGGGCTCTTTTCCAACTAGGTCTCTGGCTTTGGACTGCTGTGTTCGTCCGGTTCTGTCCAATTGCAAGAATCCACTAAGTGGGTTTAGCCCGAATCCCCACCGTCCATATCTGATCACCCTCACATCTGTCAGGTGCCTCTCCCGCCCCCATCCACACCCCAGGGGACAATGTCTGATAACCCAGCCTGCCCTCAGCAAGAATCCTGTTGGGTTGGTTTAGCCAGATTCCCTCTTACCCCTGATGTTTCCTCTTAGTAATTTTCCATCCACTCACCCACTGCCCTGCTCCCTGGCTATAAATCCCCACTTCTTATATTCGGAGTTGTGTCCTCTCTCTCTCCCCACTGCAAGACTCCCTCTACCTATCTCAATAACCCCCCCTTAAATAGAGCCTTCCTTGTGTTGTGAATATTTTCTTTTTCTTTTCTTTATTTTTTGAAATGTGTTTTTTTATTTTAAAGAGAGGGAGAAGGAGAGGGAGAGAGAGATAGAAACATCAGTGATCCGCTGCCTCCTGCCTGACCCCACTGGGGATGGAGTAGCAACCTGGGCATGTGCCCTGACCCCTGACTGGGAATAGAACCGGTGACCTCCAGCTCCATCCACTGAGCCACGCCAGCTGGGCATGAATATTTTCTTGGACAGGGTCCCAAGCCCAGTGGGTCTCAGGGACAGGTCTGTCCTGGTCTAGTCCTCCCTGGGAGGGCTCACTCAGCCTCACCCCGCAGACAGGCTGGTCTCTGTGCCGGATGAACATGGGTGGGGGAGACAGGATCCCCCACTTGTCCTGGAAACCCCAGAAGGCTGACCCCTCTGCTGTCACTCCCATCCCTGCCTGGATCCAGGGCTAGTGGAGGAGGTGGGGGCAGACCCAGCGCTCACCTGTCCTCCGCCTCCTCCTCCAAGTCCAGGGCCTCATGGTTGGCTGACAGGGGCCCAGAGTCCAGGGGGACCGGGCCGTAGTTGTAGTTATAAGCAGAGGCTGGCATCGGCTGCTCTGGAAAGAAGGGGGACTCAGTAGGTAAAGGGTGCTGGATGGAGGGGGCCTGAATGGCAGCCAGCCCAGCGGACAGGAGAGGAGCTGCATGGCCCAGAGCAAGACAGGAGGTGAGAGGTCATGAGAAAGGGGAAGGGACACAGGTCAGAGGTGGGGAGATGCAGGAAGGGGCGGGGGAGGAGGAGATTGGAGGAGGCCAGGAGCGGAGGTGGGGGAGGACAGGAAGCCAAAGGGACAGAGAGATGGAGGGAGGGGGAGATGGGGCCACAAATAATGGGGAAAGGTGAAGGGAAGGGGGAGAGACAGGAGCCTGGTTCCGCAGGGGGAGGGACCCATGCGGTAGGGGAGGGAGGGAAGTGAGGGATAAAGTAGGAAGCTGGGAAATGGAGAGGGGAAATAAGTAAGTGGGAGGAGGGGACTCAGATGTGTGTGGGGGGGGGGGGGTGGGGGGGCAGAGAGGGGGCTCAGACAAACAGGAACAAGGGAAAGAGAGGTCCTCGCCAAAGAAGTGGTAGCAGGGGCTGCTCAACCAGGCAGTGACCAGAAGGGAAAAGGAGGGGAAGGGAGGGGAGAGGAAGGGGAGGGGAGGGGAGTGAGTGATGCAGGACACGGTGGAGGAGGTGATGGAGAGAAGGGGGAGGGGCTGGGGAGGAGGGGCGGGTGATACGGAGGAGGGGCGGGTGCTGGGGAGGAGGAGATGGAGAGAAGAGAGCGTGACAGGGAGGGGGTGAGGCACTCCTGGGGGAGGCAGGATCCCCGAGGCGCACGTGGGTCCTCACCGAGGGAGCAGCGGCCGGGGGGCGCGGGCTCCAGCCTCAGGCCCCTGCGGCAAGCGGCCTCCTGCAGGCGGCAGGCGCTGCTGTAGACCACGCCGTCCGAGCCGCACACCGGGTCCCCGCGGGCGCCGCAGTCCCGGGTGCAGTGGCAGCGCGCGATGGTCGCCTCCTCCTTCGGGTCAGCCGCGGGGCTCCGCTCGCCAGGGGACCAACCTGGGGAACGAGGCCAAGTCGGCGGAGCCCAGGGCGCCCCAACTCCCCACCGCCTGCGTCTCCGACGAGCCTGAGGGCGGGGCCGCCCCTCTCCGGGTGTGGGGGCCGGTCGCTGCGGTTCCCCGGGGCTCTGAGCCTTAATCTAGTGTAATTTCGTTCAAGTATCTGCACAGTGCTTACTAAAATAAATTTAAAAATTTTAAAGGTTTAAATTTGCCAAAGCCGGTTTGGCTCAGTGGATAGAGCGTCGGCCTGCGGACTCAAGGGTCCCAGGTTCGATTCCGGTCAAGGGCATGTACCTTGGTTGCGGGCACATCCCCAGTAGGGGTGTGCAGGAGGCAGCTGATCGATGTTTCTTTCTCATCGATATTTCTAACTCTCTAGCCCTCTCCCTTCCTCTCTGTAAAAAATCAATAAAAATATATTTTAAAAATAAAAAAATAAAATGTTTAAATTAAAAGCAGTTCAAGACGTTTGGGAAATCAAAGGCCCCAGGGACCTCCGGCCCCGCCCAGACCTTGCGGAGGAGCCGGAGGCCAGGGCTCTCCACCCGCCCGGGTCTCACACGGCCCCGCCCCGCTCAGCCCCGCCCCGCAGCCCACAACTCGCGCCTCTGACAAAGCTGGGGTGCTCCTGCCTCACCACGCCGACCCCCCTCTGCCAGGCCAGCCCCCTCCCCGCAGATCTCAGCTCCCACAGGCGAGCCCCGCGCACTCACCAGGGCCCTGGGCCGCGGAGCGCTCCACTTCGTTGCACGCGGGCCCCGCGCACAGCTCCCGGGCCAGCGGGCTGCGCGCGCTGACGTTGTAGAAGCGCGTGGCCTCAAAGGCTGCGGGGGCGAGGGGGATGGTGACCATGGGAGGGGGTGACAGGTGAGGGGCAGTGCTGGGTGCGGGAGGGCAGCGGGCCTACCGGGCTCGTAGTAGTCGTAGATGGAGATGGGCAGCGCGGCCGTCCTGCCCACCACGTGCTCGCGGAGCGCCTGGAACTGCACACAAGTCAGGCACTGGCTGGAGATCTGCGGGGCAGCGGGCGGCTCAGCTAGGGCTCGGGCTCGGCTGGGTCCATTCGGCCCAGGGCCTGAGCTCCGGCCTCCATGCTCCTTGGCACCCCAAAGCGTGGACCCAGACTAGCTGATTTCAGGGTACCCAGGAGAAGTGAAACAGAAACCTGGTCCCATTTCAGTTCGTGGGTCCTTTCATCCCCCCTAAATAAGTCTCAGCTGGCCTTTCAGCTCCCCAGTCCTGCAGCGGCCCCCTCCCCCCCATGTGTGACATTTAGTTCCTTCACAGCGTGTGTGACATCACCTCTGTCTAGTTCCAGAGTGTTCGTCACCCTAAAGGCAACCCTGTCCCCAAAGCAGTCACTCCCCATCCTCCCCTTCCCTGTGCCCTTCCCTCATGCCCTGGCAAACACCACTCTGCTTCCTGTCTCCATGGATCTGCCTGTTCTGCACATCCTAGATAATAAAAGCATAATATGCTACGTGTCGACCGCGGGACCAGTCTCTATGATGCACACTGACCACCAGGGGGCAGATGCTCCAACCGATGGCCCCTATCGGCCCTGATCACTGGCCAGGCCGAGGGACCCCACTTGTGCACGAATTAGTGCACAGGGCCTCTAGTTTCATATAAATGGGATCACACACTATGTGGTTTTTTGTGTCCTGCCTCTCTCAGCACGTTTTTGGGGTTCATCCACATTGTAACCTGTGTCAGTGCTTCATTCCTTTTTGTGGCTGAATACTATATTCCATCCACCCCCCACTTTTCCCACCAAACCAGCTGGCTGGGCACACCATCAGCTACAGCAGCTGTGCCTGAATATATTCTCCCGGTTTCTTTCTCATGGTACGAGGTAATTGGAGGAATCACACTGGACCATGACCACTGTGTCCTCCCCAATGTGGGTGCTGAGGAGGCCTCTGCCCACCACCCGGTGGGGGAGGGCGGGAAGTACCTCATCAAAGTAGAAGAGAACTCTGCGTCCGGCCACCTCGTACCTCTTCAGTGCCACATGCTGGCCCCGGAGCAGCTGGCGAGGAAGCCAGAGGTCAGGGTTCCCCCAGGCCCTCTGCCTGCAATGCTTGCTTCCTCCCCCATCTCTTTGGGGCCCACACTGGTCAGTGGGAGAGAGGCTGGGGCCCCAGAGGCTGGGGGGGGGGGGGTTGCCCACTGTCATCAACAAGTCCCTATAGGCTGGGTCCAGGGGATGACAATTAGTGCTCCCCAGGCCCTGCGGACCCCCCAGCCCAGGAGAGGGCACCCAAGGCAGCCCCTGTCCCTAGCCGTGCCTCACCTCTTCCTGCAGCCTCTTCCCATCCAGCTCCAGCCCCGGGTCAGGTCTCCCTGTGGTCCCCCAGGGACCCGGCTGAGCCCTGTCACCAGCTCCTGCCTCACCCGCACCATTCAAAACCCTTCCCCCCACCCAGCCCCCCTGCTGGCCTGGGACCTCTTTTCAGTTTTGTTTGTTTGCTTGTTTTTATTGATTTCAGAGAGGAAGGGAGAGGGAGAGGGAGAGAGAGAGGGAAACATCACTGATAAGCCCATACCCAGATGGCACACATAGTGGGTTCTTTCTAACACTAGCACGCCCCACACTGAGGATCAAGCCTCCTGCATGCCCCACACTGGGAATCAAGCCCGCAACCTGGGCATGTGCCCTGATGGGGAAGCAAACCATGACCTCCTGGTTCATAGGTCAACACTCAACCACTCAGCCACTCCTGCCCCAGAGCCTCTGTGCTGGTCTCCTCCTTCCCCTGGCACTCCTTCCAGTCCCCCTGATCACCCCGTCCCCACACTGTAGACCACCTTGGGCCCAGGCAAGACAGTCCCCCACTTTGTGCACCTCCCCTCCCCCACAAAAGAGGACGTAAAACTGGTCTCTCTTAAAGCAAGTCTGCTGAAGCCCTCCACTGCATGGCCGGCCGTCCTGGTGGGAGACTCACCTAATCAGAGATCCCCCCCTCCCCCCGCTTCCCACCGGCCCCTCAGCAAATGGCTAGCCCAAAAGCACCAACTCTGCCCAGAAAGTGGGGGAAAAACCCATCAACCAACCCATTTTAGGAAGTGCTGGGAACTGGCACTCTGGGCAGGACCACTGACCAGAGACCCCCTGGCCTCTGCCTGCCAGAGCCGCCTTACCTGCTCCAGGCTCTCCATGTCTGCCCGCAAACCCGACAGCAAGGGCACCTCCAGGACAGCCATGTTGGAGGACCCTGCATGCAGCCACCTTCCGATAAGAGGAGAACAGGCTCAAACTCAAGCCCCCCGTGGAATTCATGGCCCCCTCTGCCCCCCCACCCCCACGTGGCTGACGTCCTGCCCTGGTCCTCACTGGCAGGCCATCTGCACACACACGGTTTGCTGGTCATCCGTCAGCCCCTTTCATAGGTGAGACACTGAGGCCATAAGGAGAGGGCCTTGCTGAGAGTTCTGGGCCTGAGGGGAACCTAGTCACTCTCAGTGCCAGACCTCCGTCTCCCCTTCTTTAACAGGGGATGTGGCACTGGCCCCTGGGGCCTGCTACCCTGTGCTGGGCGTTGGTGACGGGAGGGAGGCTGGCATTCAGAGAGGAACCTGCAGACTGCGGGTCCGAGGGTTCAGAGTGGCCACCACCCCTGGGAGGGTCGGGAGGCTCCCTGAGGATTGAGGCCTGAGCGAGCCCCTGCCCAGGTGGCACACATAGTGAGTTCTTTCTGACACTAGCAGGCTGGGGGCCCAGGTCAGGGCAGGTGCCACCGTTTGGGCTCCCAAATCATTGGTGTTTGCAGCCAATACCGTCTCTGTCCGGGGGCTGGGACTGACACAAGCACAGGGCAGAAGGCCTCACCTGGTGCACACCTCCAGGGTCACCCGGTAATCCTGGTGATGCAGGTCGGCTGCTGGGTCGTCATCGTCAGCTGAGGGTGCTGGTGCTGGGGGCCGGGGCCGCTCAGCCTCGGGCTCCTGGAGATTCACGAACAGCTGGAAGGACGGCTTGGCCACTGGGTCTGGCACATTGTAGCTGACATCAATCTGGGGGGGGTGAGAAGACCGAGTCTGGGGGCTCTGGGAGTGTGTGTGTGGGGGGGGGCAGGGCAGGGACAGGTGGGAGAGGACAGGATGACGATGACAGTGACATCAACAACAGTCCCAGGGACTACGGTTACTCCATTCAGCCTTGAAATGCCCAAAGCTGTTTAAACAGACCACCATCCCCTTTTTACAGGCCTCAAGCCAGGTCTGCCCGCCTCCAGGTCTCTCTCTTCTGCCTCCGCTGAGACCACGGTGCCATCTGGGCTCCCACTTTAGAGATGGGAAGGCTGAGGCTGCGAAGGTCTCCAGGCAGACTTGCCTTCTCCCCACTCTCCAGAGCCCGTGAGGCCACCCTGCCCCAGCCCAGAGCTCAGCTAAACCTCAGGACCTGGCGACAGAGGGGCTATAGGGAGGGCCAGGGGGAAGCCAGTCAAACGGATCTTTCTGGAGGGACCCGATACCCAAGGGGACACGTGGTCACCTTCGTTGGGCCCTGCCTTGGGCAGGGCGGGCTGTCGGTGGGGTGCTGACAGTCTGTCCTGGGGTCTCTCTCACATACCCACCCCGCATGCAGAGCTCAGAGCTGCGGCCCACCCCTCCCAGGGTCCCGGGTTCCAGATGCCCCTGTGAGCACCCTCACCTGCATCAGGCAGCAGCCTTCACCCTTGGCACTCACAAACAGCCCGGTGGGGAGGCTGGGGATCTGGGGAGAGAGGACACCGTGACCCCCGCAGACACACATGGGTGGGCAGGCAGCTGCCCCCACTCCCAGCCCTGGGAGCACCCACCACGGCCGTCTGCAGGGCCTTCCGGTTGGCCCTGTGCAGCTCGAAGGTCTCCTGGTAGTCCAGGTTGGTGGAGGCCAGTGAGACGGTGAGGTTGACGCTGCCAGCGTAGGACAGGATGGCATACTCTGCCAAGGCCTGCAGAGCCACACAGGTGTCCTGGGGACAGAAGGGGAGGCTGCCCTCAGCGCCACGACCAGGCTGGCCAGCGGCCCCTCGGCTCCCCCTCCTGGACAGTGCTGACCCTGCCCAGACCCGAGCCCCTTTCCTGGCCCTGCCCGGCTCGCCTGAGTGGAGGAGAAGCCCCCCAGGGCGTTCCGCTGCTGGGACAGCCACTTCACCACGGGCAGGGCCGCGGCCACGTCGCCCAGGAGGGTGTAGGTCAGCAGGGCGTAGGCCGTCATCTCCACATCCGCCGAGACCACTGCAACGGGAGAGGTGGCCGCCAGGACCCAAACCCCAGGGCCCAGGGCAGGCAGCGGGGGAGGGGCTGGCAGTACCTGCCTGGGGGACCCCGTCGCTGAAGCTCAGGAAGGTGTCCTTGCCCCGATCCTGGGAACCCGTCAGGCTCCAGTGGGTGACCCCGTCTGCAAGGCCAGGACGGATGAGGGCCACACCCCAGGGCGTTCAGCCTGGCATCCCAGGGTGGGCATTAGGGCATGTGGTCTCAAGAAGAGGCCCAAAGGCTGGGCCCCAGTGGGGGGAGGGTGCCTGGCAGCCATGCGGGGACAGGACGGGCCTTGGGGCTGTCTCAGATCGGCAACTACATGACAGACCCCGCCTTCCTGTACCCCTGGCGGCATCACTAACCAATGGCCTCCCTCCTGGCTAAGCCCTGTTGTGTCCCAGGAAGCCACTCCCCACTTGCAAAGGCTCCGTCCTGTGAGCTGTGAAAGGCCCTCAACTCCTGAACAAACCAGGCCCCCCGGCCCCCCATCCCTGCATTTAGTCCCAAATAGACACCAAGCAGCCAGCTGGCTGCTCTCAGAGTTTTGCTTTCTAACTTTTCCCCCCTTAAGTAGCAAAAACAACTTTCCAGGGGATGTCTAGAGCAGGAAAGCCAGGATGGAGGCTCAGCCCCAGCGCGGCTGCTGGGAATACGGGGGGGAGGCGGGAGTGGGGGCAGTGACGACAGGGAGGGGACTAGTGTGGGGGCGTTCAGAAAGGTCACAGGTCAGTGGTGACTGGCACTCCTGGGGCACAGTGGGTAGTCATTTTGTAGTTGGGGAGACTGACACCCTGAAGACAGAAAGGCTGCCTGAAGCTCACCCGGTGATGGGGGCAGGGTGAGGACCAGCCCCTGCCAGGGGTGATTTAAGGAAGCCTGGGGGACCCTCTGCTGGGGATCCCTGAGCAGTGTCCTCCCTGACGGGGGTGGGGGTCAGTGTTCCCTATTTCCTGGGGGGAGGACGTGATGCTCAGGCTCAATCCACGTCATCAAATGACGTCACTAGGAGATGCAATAAGTGAATAATCCAACAAAGTAAAGTGAGCACGAGATGCCTCCTTATTCCCGTCGCATGTGTTCATGCACTGTTCCCTGGGTGGCAGGCGCGGGACACCTACCCTGCGTGATGGCCAGGCTGCGGAGCTTCCGCAGGGCCACGGCGGCTGCCGGGCTGCGGAGCAGGGTCAGCGCGTAGGCAGTCAGGGCGCTGGTGTAGGGGTCCGAGGCCAGAGCCACGCTGGACTCCAGGAAGCGCCTCGCTCTGGCAATGGCACCCCTCTCCTCCTGGGGGAGGGGGTGTGGAAAGTGCAGCCCTGAGGGATCACTCTGCCCCCACCCCACCCCCCACCCAGCACCCCCACCTGCGTGCCAGGGGACAGCGCTGGGTGGCTCACAGCCCCTTGCTTTTATGTTGGTGCCAGCATTTCCCGAATGAAGTCGGAGCACAGCAGATCAACCCAGAGCAGCTCTGGGGACACAGGCAGAGCGCTGGCCGCCCACCCACCTCCCCTCGTCACCATGCTGGCCTCTGAGACCCACTGCTCGGCTTTTCTCCTCTTCAAGGCCTCGAATCAATGGTCGCCTCCTCCAGAGAGTCCACCAGCCCTGCTCACACTCACCCACCCCCACCCCCACCCTCCAGTGTGAGTTGCTGGAGGACGGAGACCCAGTTTATTGCCCAGTGATGGGCTAGGTTCAGGGAAACGGCCTCAAAATAATGGTTAAACGGAGAAATGAGTGACTGGAAGCATTTAAGAATTAGCAAGTGAGCCATGTGTTCCCATGGACACCGGGGGAGCCGTGGAGTTAAGCTGACTCTGCTTTAGTGTCATGAAAATTGCAGAAGGCAGGCTCTCCCCAAGCTTCCCATCTTCAGACCAGGACAGAGCGTGGGGGCTGCTGTGAAGGTGTGGTGTCCAGATGTACCCTGTACCTTCCGGGGCAGGCGCCAGGGATGACACGGCAGGGGACCCAGACCCAGGCCTGGCCCGCGCAGGCCAGCGGGGGAAACCCCTCCCCCGTTCCTCCCGCCTGATCTCTCGGGCCCCTGGGCCCCTGCGCTCACCTCCGAGGCCACATCCGTCTCCAGAAGTGCAGCCACCACATAGGCCGTCAGCGGCACTGCGCCATGGATCCCGCCCTGCAAGGGGATTCTCGGCTGCACCCCGACCAGAGGGGCAGCCCTCACCGCACGGCCGGCCCGGCAGCACCGGGAGCAGGCAGGGCAGGGCCAGGGTCCGAAAGGAGGCCCGGAGGCCGCTCACCTGGATGTCCTTGTTCAGAATCCTGCCTGTGGCTGGGAAGGAGCCGTCCACCTGCTGCTGCCGCACGATCCAGCCCTTGGCGGCCGCCAGCTCCCGGGGGTCAATGAAGATGAAGCTTCGCGCCTGGGCAAAGGACTTCAGGACAAAGGCTGTGAGCCTGAAACAGGACCAAAGGGGCTGGGAGGTGCAGAGCAGGGTCGCCTCCCACGTGCCCGCTTGGGGACTGGGGGATGCTCACCTCCTCATCGGTTAGACAGGTGAGCCCAGTCTGCCCGTCCGTCCGGGGCGGCTGAGAGCACTCGGGGGAAGTGTGTGGGCACCCAGCTGGCCCAGTGATGGAGCCAGTCTCCTTGCCAGACCCTCTCTCTCCGGCACCCAAGCCCTCCTACAGACTGGCCCAGCCCCACCTCCCCCTGCCATGTGCATCAATGGGAAAGCTAAGACCGCGGCCTGGCACACAGGAGCACCCACTAAGTGAACAAGTGGATGAGCGAATGAATGAATGAACATGAAGTGAATGCACGGGTGCCCGGGAAACCATCGGTAACTGATCCTGAGTTTTAAGGCTTCGAGGCTGGACCCTCCCAGTCAAGTATTTAGGGAGAAGCACTGAGAGATGGTCCGTCCCGATGGATACCCGGCTCTGGGCTGAGCACGCCCACATCCTTCCCACTGTTTCTTGGATCCCGGTCCTGGATGTATAGTGAGAAACAGGCTCAGAGAGGTTGGGCACCTGGTCTAAGGGCACACAGCTCACAAGAGACACAGCCCCGTTTTCCCAGCTCCAGGTGGATGCCGCTGCCGCTGCCTATGCTTCCTGTAGCCTCACCCTAAAGGGCTCTTCACAGGGGAGGGGGAGGGAGAGGCCTCTGAGTGTCACGTCGCAACCACAGGGCACCTGGTCTTGCTCACTGTGTGCGCGTCCACAGGGGAAGGTGTGTAACGAGTCACAGCTCACTGTTCCTGACCGGCGGAGGCCCCTGGGGGCTGCTGGGGCTTGGCCAGCTTTTGAAGAAGGGGTCAATGGCTCTGGCCACCCGGGGGCGGTGTTACCGTGGCCGTGCATCAAGGGCCATCAGCACATCAGGGCCCTGGGACCAGAACTGGGACAGTAGACAGGCTGCTGGGGGATGGGAGACTGGGCAGGTCTGGGGCCACGTGAGCGACTCCGTCACCGCAGGGCTCAGCCGGGCGTGTCCTGCTGCCCCGGGCCTAGGCACCGAGGTTGTGCAGTGGACGCGGTCGGCTTAAGGACAGGGCATCTCCACACCCACAGCTGCTGCAGGTGCCGCCAGGCTGGTGCTTTGGGAGGAGGGCCCCTGGGGACAGTTGGGGGTGCCCTACAGTCTCTGTAAGCCCCAAAGTGGCCGGGGCAAATCCACAGACTGTCATGGTCCGAGGATCCCAGGGAACAAGACCCGGGTCTGCCCAGCCCCCCACTGGGCCTGCCCTGGTCACTCCAAAAGTCAGAGGGAGCCCCTTGCCAGGGAAACCGGATGCCAGGCCATTCCTCCCGAGCACCCGACCCAGACCTCTCCATCCCCATCCTCAGGTCCAGGGGGCCCAAAGGAGGCCCAGAGCGCCCAGACCTGTTCCCAAAAGGCCGGAGAACTGGGGGCTCCGGGTCCCAGGGGCCCCGGGTCCCAGGGGCTGTGGCCACAGCAGCAGAAAGAGTAACAGTAGCTCCCACCACCCACACCACACCCAGGGCCAGGCAGAGCCTCCACTTGCCAGGCAGGCTCCTTGTCACCCTGGGGTCAGGCCCCGAGTCCTGGCCTCGCCGAGCTGGATGAGGCCTCTGTGGCAGCGCCGGCGTGGGACTCACCACATGCTCCCTGAGGCGTCCCGCTCCCCGAAAGCACTGTAGGCGCCATCTCGGTGCTTATAGGTCAGCTGCCGCTGGTAGCCTGTGGGGCGAGCAGAGGTGACGGCATCCTCTGCTGAACGGCCTGGCCCGGGCCGGCCCATGTCCCACCCTGGGAACCACAAACCATGCCACGGCCACATCAGGGATCCTGGAAACTGCCCCATCACAGCGGGGCTGGCCAATGTGCACCATCTCGGGGCGACGCCCGCCCTCCATCCCCAGAGGTGGGGACTGCTCCGCCCAATGGAGGAGCCACAGTGACCAGAGCAGGAGAGTGACGAGGACAGGAGGGAGGGAGGGAGGGAAGTCAGGCAACTACGGGGGCCTCCAAGCTGGGCATCAGGTCTTATTGCGAGGCCAGCAGGGGGCATGGGCAGTGCAAGCCCTGCAAGTGATTACAAACTGAAGAGATCACGAGACTCAGAAATTCCACTCCAGCGATCTTCTGCGTGTCTTTACCCAGCTCAGGAATGGGACCATGTGTGCAGCACCATCTAAAAGTCCCGAGCTGGAGACCGCTCCATGCCCATCCACCCACGCACATCGTGGTCCCTCTACACAGCAACGGGAGGTGAAAGGACCCCCGCCCCCCAGCTCAGGGAGCGACTCGCGACTCTCTCTCTCTCTCTCTCTCTCTCTCTCTCTCACACACACACACACACACACACACACACACACACACACACACGGCGCAGGCAGGCACATGCTGTGGATGCCCTGGTCAGAGCGCCAAGAGCAGAAAGCTAATCTGTGCTGCTCAAGGCAGGAAAGTAAACCCAGGTCCAACTCCGATATTTTATAGGACTTTTTCTATTCTAAATGTTCTTTTTTATAATATTACTAGAGGCCTGGTGCACGAAATTCGTGCACAGGAGGAGTCCCTCAGCCCGGCCTGCACCCTCTCCAATCCAGGACCCCTCAGGGGATGTCCTCCTGCCGGTTTAGGCCGGATCCTAATTGCTCACCTGCCTGCCCGCCTGATTGCCCCCTACCTGCTCTCCCCTGCCGGCCAGATCAGCCCTAACGGCCTCAGCCCCCGCCACTGTGGCTTTGTCTGGAAGGACGTCTAGAAGACGTCCAGTCTACCCAGTCTAATTAGCATATTACCCTTTTATTGGTATAGATTATATTGCTCTTGTTGGTTAAAAAAAAAAATCTACATTTTTAAAAGATGCTGTTCTTTCTCCTGGCTGACTACCAGCACTCAGAGCCTTGTCCTCACTGGTGTGGCCCCAGCTCTGCTGACGGTGGCCAATCAGGCCACCGGAGTGGCCTCACTCAGCCACTCCCTTCCCTCCCCCCATCTACTGTGCCTGGCGTGCGGGCCACCCCAGCAGTCATGGCTGCCTTCCTCCCCACACCCTCAACCAGTTCCCCCAGTACCTTGTACCAGGTGATCAGTGGTCTCCCTCTCCACTTCGGGGCTGAGCTGCCGCGTTTTCTGAAGATACTTCAGGACAAAGACGTTGGGCGCAAAGTGGATCATGTTTTGCTCTCCACAGCCAAAGGGCAGCCGCAGGAGGCTGCTGAGGTGGCTCAGGGTGGGCCCCATGACGTCTCCTGGGGAGAAGGAAAGGAGGGCTGGGCTGGGGGCCGGCCTTGCCAGGGTCCTCGCTGTCTTTGGGGCAGCTTTGCAGAGATGGGAGGCCACCGGTGGCCTAACAGTGGCCACCCCCACCTCTGAATGCTAGTGCTGCCATTTGAAACTGGACTGCACCCTGTCCAGTCAGCCCACCTGACCTACCAGCTCTGGTGGCCACCTCATACACACCTCCCTGTGTTCCTTAGCTTGAACTCAGGTGTTCTTTCTCTGCCTTTTCATTACACTCAATGCTTTTTGCTTTCTGGCTTTTTAAACAGGTACATTCAAGGGTATGAATTTCCCTCAAAGTACGATTTTGCTGCACCTCACAAACAATCATGCATCAATACAGCCATTTAGAATTCTAAATCATTCTAAATATTTTTTCTAACTTTTAATCAAAAAGGTGATTTTTAAAAATTGATTTTAGAGAGAGAGAGGAAAGGAGGGAGAGCAAGAGAAAATCAATTTATTTTTCCACTGATTTATGTATTCATTTGTTGATTCTTTTTTTTAAAATATGCTTTTATTGATTTCAGAGAGAGGAAGAGAGATAGAAACATCAATGATGAGAGAGAATCACTGATCGGCTGCCTGCTGCACGTCCTCTATTGGGGATCTAGCCTGCAACCCAGGTATGTGCCCTGACAAGGATTGAACTGTGACCTCCTGGTTCATAGGTCAATGCTCAACCACTGAGCCACACCAGCTGGGCCATTGGTTGATTCTTGTATGTGCCCTCACTGATGGAACCCACAACCCTGGCTTATGGGGCTGCTGCTCTAACCAACTGTGCTACACGGCCAGGGCAGTATTTGGATTTTCAATAAAAGTTTCCATACATGTCGGTGCATTTTTCATTTTTTTCTTTTACTTCTGGTCCTTATTCTCATCCCTTCAGCACTGTGTCTTCCTCTTCTCGGCCTCTCTGTCCCCAAAATTGCTGAGGGGCCCTCCAGAATCCCCACAGTTCCCTGGTCGCACCTCCTTTCCTTCCTTGGCCTTTCCTCCTGTCCCACTGCGGCTGCCACCGCTCCTGCGGCCTCCTCCGTCGGGGGGCTGCCTGGCTACTTTCTCATCGACCCCCTCTGGGTTCCCCGCTCCCTCTCTGCCCTCTGCCCTCTTGTGCGGAAGGCACTGGCACGTGGGCCAGCCTTCCCCTCCTCTCCACCTCGGCCCACGTGCCTCCTCACCTATGCCCTTCACCTCCATTTGGGCCACGAACCCTCCCAGCCACCTCTAACTTAACCTTGTACTTCAGAAATCATCAACTCCAATATCTTCTGATCCAGCCACAACCATCAACCTCCCTGAGCCCCAGGGCTTCCACTCTCTGATGTCAGAGACCTAAGACTCCCTCAGTCAGGTCTGTCTGCCCCATCCTGGCCTCTCCCCCTCTCCCCACCCTTCCAGCCCTCAATATTAGATGGATCACACAGTGTCTACTTCCCACCCCCATGCCTGAGCTACAGAAGACAATCCACAGCCCTAGAGACTCCGGTCACAGCCTCTTGCCCCTGTTCAGCCAATGTTCTAGATGCCTGCCCCTCTCACCAGGACCCCCACTCCCCTCCCTGTACCTGGCTGGTTTCACCTGGCTGTTTGGCCTTCTTTGCCCGTCGCCCCAGCTCCATTGCCCCTGGAGTATATCACCTGCCCCTTGGGGTCACCTTACACAGGGCTTGGACCTGCCTTCTCGGCCAGACAAGGCGCTCCTCAAGGGTAGGCTTGGGATCACCTCTGGGGCTGTCCCCAGAGCCCAGCATGGAGAAGGCACTAGAAACTACTTGTCAGGTGAGAGTGGGTGTGTGGCTGGAGGCCCCAGGGGCACAGGCTCCCAGCAGAGCCCAGTGTGACCTGAGCCTGAAGGAGCCACCTGGCCCTCGGGCTCCTGCCCCATCCTCCCGAGCCAGGCTGCGGAGCAGGCACACCTATGAGGGAAGCGGCCGCCCGCTCCGAGCCAGGGATGGCGCTGTGTGGGACCCCCAGGGTGAAGGCCTCGCTGTAGCTCTCATCCGCCTCCATCTTCCTCCAGAGGCGGAACTCGCCCACGGAGCCCCAGCCGGTGGAGAAGCCAATGAACTGCACATCTGGGGCCTTGGGGAGCGTCCAGGTCATGATGACAGACTCGTTGGACGGCTCTGGGCCATGCCCAACCTGCAAGAAAGAGGCCACGGCTGCTGGAAGCCGGAAGAAAGCACGCAGTGGCGCTCAGGCCACAGTAACACTGGCTACAGGGCCCAGGTCAGAGAAACCAGAGGTTATCCTATCCATTGAATGGCCAACAGAGGCACAGCATGGCATCTACCGGTTCCGAAGTGACCCGGCTCCCTGGAACCCCTGGGCCTTTGCACGTGCTGTTCCCTCTGCCAGGAACATCCTTCACCCTGGTTTGCCCAGTGGCCTATGTCCCTCCTCTGGGAAGCTGTGTTAGCTGTTCCTTTTCTATGCCCCCCCCCCCCCTTGGATCACAAAGCACCCTGAGCCCCTTTTGGACCTGTTCACATCCACTTTCTTTCTCCCTAACCACCCACCACCGCTCAGCTCACAGATCCCAGGCGCTTCCTCTGCCACAGCTCTCAGGAAGACTGTGAGAAACTCGAGGTGCCGCCCTGTGTCCACCCTCCCTCCTCCCCAGCCCTCCTCTGAGCCACACACAGAGCGGGAAGCAGTAAAGGTCAAAGAACCACGCGGTTCCCATGCCCAGCCAGGCCAGCCCAGCCGTGCCTGGATGAGCCCGCCGTGCCAGCTGATCCAAAACGTCCGGAACTCATCCCAGGAGAGGATCTTGGCCGTGTGCGTGCCGGCCACGGGCTCGCCCATCTTGCTGGTGGAGATCCAGGACCTGGTGTTCTGGTGTCCCCCCAGGACGATCTCAATCATCCCCGCGGTGTCTTGGGGTCCGGGGGACAAGGCCACGCGGGCGTCGTTGTGGGCTCGCACGGCCAGGTCGAAACGAGTGAGGCGCTGTGGCCGCTGCACGTACTGGAACTCGTATTTGTTGGGCGTGGAGATATGGACTCTCTCTGGATGGAGGAAAGGAAGAGGGGGCATTGTGGGTCGCCTGAAGGCCCCGCCTCGCTGTGCCTGCTCCTGGAGCCGAGAACTGGGACAAAGGGAAGTGGGTCTCACTGTGGCTCGGCCAGCAGCTGCAGAGGCATGGCTGCTGCTGGCTTAACGACGGCTGTGCCAACAGCACAGGAAAGAAGACGTGCTCTCAGGGATACTTCCTGCAAAAGATGCACAAGACCTGTGCCCTGGGAACTGGAAATGCTGCTGAAACTAAGACAGACCCGTCAGTGGGGAGCCAGATATGTTCGTGGGTCTGAAGACAATATTTCAAGATACTAATCTACAGATGCGATACCATCCCAACAAAACCCCAGCAGGGTCTTTGGAGAAATTGCAAAGCTGATTCTACATGGAAATGCAAGACCTAGAAGAAGCAAAACAACTTTAATAAGAATCAAGTTGGAGGACTCACCCCATATGACACTGAGACTCTAAAGCTACAGGAATAGCCCAGTGGTTGACCATCGCCCTATGAACCAGGAAGTCACGGTTTGATTCCCAGTCAGGGCACATGCCTGGGTTGCAATCCCTCCACCCCCCAGTAGGGGGCATGCAGGAGGCGGCCGATCAATGATTCTCTCTCATCATCGATGTTTCTATCTCTTTCTCCCTTCCTCTCTGAAATCAATAAAAAAAAATACGCCTCCTGCACACCCCACACTGGGGATCGAGCCCGCAACCCAGGCATGTGCCCTTGACCAGAATCGAACCCGGGACCCTTCAGTCCACAGACTGATGCTCTATCCACTGAGCCAAACCAGCCAGGGAAAAAAAAATATATATATATATTTTTTTAAATTCTCAAAAAAATAAAATAAAGCTACAGGAATCACCAGAGTGTAGCTTTGCTGTCAACATAGACAAATCCTCAATGGAACAGAACAGGGAGTCCAGAAATAGACACACACACGTCTGAACAACTGACTTTCAACAAAGCTGTGAAGGCAATCCCACCGAGAAAGAAAAGCCTTTTCAAGAAATGGTGCTAGAGCCCTGGCCAGTAGCTCAGTGGGTTAGAGAGAGAGAAACTAACTTGTTGTTTCACTTATTTATACATTCATTGGTTGATTCTTGTACATGCTCTGACAAGGGATTGAACCCACAACCTTGGCATATCGGGATGACGCTCTAACCAGGCATAATGCTAATTTAAGGGGCGTCAAGGTAGACCCCAGACCCCCACCTTCTGGAACTCACTTTAATTTTCCATGTCCTCCTCTGCTGCGCCAAGGTCTGGGTCTCCCTAATTTCTCAGTGCCACCCTAACACCCCTTACCAGGACCCTGGGCTCTACTCCTGCCCATGGTCACTTTTCTCGTTGGCATCGACAGTCTGCAATTGCGTACACTCACTTCCTGTGTGGCAGGTGCCCAGCCCTCACTCTGGTTCATGGCTGTCCCCAGACAGAACATCTCAGTTCTCTGCTGCTGGGTCCTCAGCTCCCAGGGAGGGTGGCTGTCTACCTAGCAGCTGGAGAGCTGCAGCACTGCAGGGGTAAGGGCCGAAGTCCTCAGCCGGGTGGGCCCGGGACTCACCGTTGGGACAGAAGAAAGCACTGTAGGTGTATGTGCGGGGAGCTCCTTCGGGCTGAAACAGAGAAATGGGGAAAACAGCGTTGGCTGGCAGTCAGGAGAGGGTGCAGTGCCCTCCCAGGGCAGCGGCTCCCGCTCTGGACAGGGTGATGCCAATCTCACAGGTACACAGACAAGGACTGGGCTGCCCACCTCCCAGGCCCAGGTGGGGAAACTGAGGCTCCCGTCCCCTTCCCTGGGCTCTAGTCAAACAAACTCACCAACCAATCCTGGGCTTGTCATGCTCCCCACGCCCCCACGGGCCCTCCTGGCCACCCTCTTTCACGGGCTGCCAGCCCAGCGTCCCTCTCGGGGTGGGGAGCACTGTGCCTTGAAGGCTGCCGTGACCGAAGGCCCCACCTGACGCCCCTCAGCACCCAGAGGGGGAGGCCTGCGTCTGCCAAGCACAGGTTCCCCACCCCACTGTCCGTCCAAGCACCCCTTGTCTCCTGTCTCTCCCGCCCGTGCTCCCGCCCTGCCCCTTCCACACACAGCTCCCACGTAGCGGGAGACAGCGAGAAAGGAGGCACCCAGAACTGAACCCAACAAATGCCCCTCAGAGTTCGGCGTGACCAGCACAGCCGCGTGGGCCTCTCAGCTCTCAGCACCGCTTTCATTCCACAAAACTAGTAAGCGGGGGCCACGCTTCCCTAGAGCATCCCAGGCTGGTTCGCCACAGCCTGCTCTGCGCCACGGCGAGGGGCCCCTCACCTGTCCAGGGCCCCCAGGGCCCCGAGGGCCCCCTGCTGAAAGAAACCAGGGAGGGCCTAGGGAGCCGAGCCCTGAAAGTGCCCTGGGCGAGGGCGTGGGCTCACCTCCACCATCACGCTGCGCCGGGTGTGGTCCCTCCCGGCGGGGACCCTCCTGTCAGCGTAGCTCTCCTCGGCCTGTTTGCTGGGCTTCCCGTCCCGGCAGCAGCTTGTTTCTCCGTAAGCCAGGACTTTGGCTGCAGAGATCTGAGTGCTCAGTGCTGCTCTCAGAGCAGGGAGCTGTCCTGCCCCCTTGTAGCATATATGCACATGTATGTGTGCGCATGCACGCACATGTGAAAGCTGCATGGTGTGTATGTGCATATGCACATGTGTGTCTGTGCATACGTGTGTTTGTGTGCATGCATGTGTGTGTGTTTGTACTTGCATGCATGCACACGTGTGTGCTACACAGGTTTGGTGCCTTAAGAACCCGGCTCTAGCAGGTAAGGCCTCAAGCCCCACCCTCAGGGGCCGCCTCCCCCATTCCTGACCATTCCCTCTGGCCTGCCTCCCCAGCTGCTGTCCTGCCCTTCAGGAGGGCCCTCCCCGCACCTGCTCCCCCCCCACCCCCCCGCACCGCGCCCATGCCTGTGGGCAGGGCCTGGGCCCCTGGGTGGCCTGGAGGGGGTGCCCAAAGAGCAGGGCCCTCACCTGTGATGTTGCTGAGCCCCAGGTCGCTGAAGGACAGGACCACCCAGATGGGCTCCGTCTCCCCAGAGGCCATGCACAGCTTCTTGGTCAGATGACGTCTGCCGGGATGCCCAACAAACCGGGTGCCCTTGGGAACGGAGATCTTCACATACACCTGCAGGGGGTGGGCTCATGGTGCCCGGAGTCTGTGCGACCCCCAGCACACCCCACCACCCGCCGCCACCGACAGCCTGCCAGCCCTCCCCCAAAGCCGTGCCCTCCTTGGAAGCCCCCTTTCCAGTTCTAACCAGAACCAGTACCCGCAGTGTCCTGCTGGGAGCCCCAGTCCCCCTCAGCTCCCCACATCCCCCAGGTCTAGTTCCCCCCAGACCAAGACCAGTTCAAGGGCCACCTCTCCACAGCCACCCCGGGGCATCGAGTGATGAGCCGCTCCCCGTGCCAGCCCCACAGGGCAGCCCTCTGAGACTCTCCAATCACCAAGGTCTGCAGCACCCTAACAGCTCTGCGTGCGCATGCGTGTGCACCATGTGTCTCTGTAACCCCAAATCTAGGACAGGCTCTTTGCTCCACATCTGCTTGTCCGGCCAGCAGATATGAATGAAGTACCTCGTGGGAGCAGGTGCCCTGCCAGGAGCTAAAGAAACAGAACTCAGTGAACCACTGAGCCTGTGGGAGTGAGCGGGACCAGGCTGAACTCGCACACCCAGTTTATAGATAGGAAAACTGAGGCAGAACGGCTGGTAGTGTAGCCAAGCTAAAGCCCAGAGGTTCCTCTGAGGAAAGGGAGGCGCAGGTGTGTTGAGACCACGCCCCAGCCCCCAGCAGCCTCGGCGCCTTTCAGCTCACAATTTCCAACCCCTCCCTCGACAGATGTCCTCATTTTTCAGGAAAAGCCAGCAATCTGTTTGGGGGGAGTAACGTCTCTTGGTTTCCACAGTGTCTCTGTTTTGGGGCCACAGCTCGCATCTTCTGTTGTCCGTGTGAAATAAGCCAGAAGCCTTGGGGGACACTGTGCACCTGGGCGGGGCCTGGAGAAGGCCAGCCGTGTCCCAAGCGCCCAGCTGGCCCGGGTGAGGCTGACACCGAGCTGGACCCCTGACCCTGTGCCCCGCTTACCGCTCCGCCCGGCCCCAGGTTACAATCGCTGCCCCCGAGAGCTGCCTCTAACCATGGGGAGCCCTCCTCGCCGCCCTTCCTCTCACCCTCCAGCTGGCATCCAGGCTGAGACGGGGCTCAAAGATGACAAGGTCAGGGAGGATGGGTGCCCTGGCCTCCCCAAGCTGCACCAAATCAGAGCCCCCCAAACACCCCTTCCCCACTGTGCCCCTACCAGATCTTGGCCCTGCAGGACCCCTCCACCTCACCTGCTGTCCTTCCCTGTCACCACGTTCTGAAATCCCCCAGCCTCCAAGGTCAGCCTCCTCCAGCGGATATGCTATGGGTTGAACTGTGTCCCCCAAAAAGATATGTGGATGCTCTAACCCCCACTACCTGTAATCGTGACCTTGGAAACAGGGTCATCAAATTACAATGAGGCCCTAATCCAACATGACTGGGGTCCTTCCTTATAGCCTTTGGACGCAGACATTCACAGAGGGAAGGTGGCCACGTGAAGACAGGGGCAGAGATGGGAGAGACGCAGCCACAGGCAAGAGGAACACAAGGGTTGCGGCAGCCACCAGAGGCCAGGAGAGCCATGATGGGCTCAGAGCTACTGTCCCTTAGAGCCTCTAGAACAGTGGTTCTCAACCTTCTGGCCCTTTAAATACCTGTTGTGACCCAACCATAAAATTATTTTCGTTGCTACTTCATCACTGTAATGTTGCGACTGTTATGAATCGTCATGCAAATATCTGATATGCAGGATGGTCTTAGGCGACCCCTGGGAAAGGGTCGTTCGACCGCCAAAGGGGTCGCGACCCACAGGTGGAGAACCGCTGCTCTAGCACGAGCCCACTCTGCCCACACCTTGACCTTGGACTCCGGCCTCCGGAACTGTGAGAGGATAAAGTTCTACTGGCTTAAGCCACCCGGTTTGTGCTGCTTTGTCACGGCTGCTACAGGAAACTGATACAGAAGCCTTTTCCATTTCCTCCGAGAGGGAGCTGTGGCCCCCACGGCAGCCGCCCCCCCAGACGGGTGTATGCATTTCAGTGTCCAGAAATAAAGACTGAAGCTGCAGCTGCGCCTGTTCATGTGCATGCGATGGCTTTCCTGCTACCACAGCTGCGACAGGGACCACTATGTCCGCTCAGGCCCTTTACAGAGGCCCATGCAGGCCCGGAGTCAGGCCGGGCGGCTCCGTGGCATGTGCACCCCCACCCCCCCCTCCGCCAGGCACACATCCCCACCCGGCCCCGCCCCAGCTTCGATGGCTGGTGAATCAGAGGCCGATCCCATCCTGCCTCTGCCTCCTCCACAACACAGATGCCGTCCCCGCAGACCCCACCCTGTGTCCCCAATATCCCAGATGCTATTCCCACGGCCCCCAGGATGGCCCCACTTCCCATACCTCCCCAATATCCCAGATGCTCACCCCACGGCCTCCCCAGGATGACCCCATCTCTCCCCTGCTTCCCTGATAGCAAAGTGCTGTGCCCCCACCAACATCCCCCCCGGACGACCCCACCCGCCCGCTTCCTGATATCATGGGTGCTGCCCCCCAACAGGAGGGCTGTGGGGCGGGCTCAGTACCTCAGCGCAGATGCCCATGTAGTTGTAGATGCTGAGCGGGATCTTGACCTGCTCCCCCCGGACCACCTGGGGGGGCAGCGTGAAATCCACAAAGAAGGGCTTGAAGGTCTTCAGCAAGGAGGGCGTGGCGATGCCCAGGCCCCACGCCGAGGACAGACCCACAGCCTCGCCCACCCAGCTGGTGATGGAGTCAGGGGCCTGCACACGGAACATCTCCTCGCCAGACGGGTCGCTGCAGAAAGACGGACAACCTGTGGGCCCTTCTCCGGGGCCAGGCTGCAGCGGTGAGGTGGGGACAGATGACTTGAGCCACACGGCCCAAGCCCAGGGAGGTACCCCCTGCAGCTGGGGGAGAATCATTTAAGACACCATGAGCGTGTGACAGCAGAGGGCCGCCCTCTACCCCGACTCGCTGTGATCAGAAATGTGAATGGCTCTTAGGATGACAGCCCATAGGGACACAGGCCCCCAAAATACGGGTTCAGAGGCACAAACTTTAGCAGTGCATGTTCCGCCCAGTTTAGGGGGGAAGATGCTGAATCGAGGGAGTCTTAGGACATGCTTGTGAGTCCCAGAAAGGTGTGTCCACGTCCTGAACCCTGGTACCTGTGGATGTGGCCTTATTCAGAAACAGGTCTTTGCAGCTGTTAACATGAGGCCATGCTGGGGTAAGTGGTCCCTAACCCAATAGCAGGCGTCCTTATAAGAAGGAAAGGCCATGGGGAGACAAGGCGGACACTGGGTGATGTGGCCGCGAGCCAAGGACACCTAGAGCCTCCGGAAGCTGGAAGAGACAGTGAAGGATCCGCCCCCAGAACTGCCGGAGGGAGCTCAGCCCTGCCGAAGCCTTGCTCTCCGACTTCTGGCCTCCAGACCATGAGAGAATAAATTTCTATTGTTTTAAGTCCCCCGGCTTGTGATCATGTGTTACCGCAGACCCAGGAAACTGATACAGTAACCCTCCCAAAAAGGAAGAAAGAACATAAAAAGCCTTAACAATTTTTAAATTGATCACATGACACAACAGTATTTGGGGCATATGTAAAATACGTAATTCAAACGAACTCCACCTGTTTCTTTTTACCCCTCTGACATGGCACTAGGAGGTTTGAAATTACATATGGGACAGCACTACTCAAACCCACCCCAGATCCTCCCTGCCCCCGCCAGGGGCACACTGATCGCTCTGGGATGGCTCTGGGGACAAACCCTATTGTCTCCTTTGCGGTTCCAGGACGTCCTTTGGCGATTTGCCTTGGCATTTGGTGCAAAAGAGCTCGTTGGAAAATAAAACCTTTAACCCGAGGAGAAGCCTGAGAACGGAAGCCGGAACTACACCTGGGCTGGCAGGGAGCCAGGCTGCTGCTCCTCACCTGCCCGTCCACCTCTGTCCACTTCCGGAGCCTGACCCAGGTGGGCCTCGCGGGGCAGCCAGACACCTCAGGCTGCAGTTTGCAGAGGCCACACTGCCCGTCAGGCCCCGCAGTGCCTGCGAACCTATCGTCCCTTCTGTGAGGGTCACACGCTGCCACCCCTCCCCCACTCAAGCCCAGCCTCTTCCCAGCTGGCAGAACTTTCATGGCTTCGTATGGTCACAGCCAACAGAGGGGGAGGGAGCACCTCAAATCTCAAGTCTCAAATCCCTGGCTGCAACCCTATGTGGCTCTCCACATTCCCCCCCACAGCCCATCTGCCTTCCCCCCCACACCCCCTCCTCCAGGCCCTCCCAGCTCACTCCAACCTGTGGAAACCCACCACCCTCCCCGCCCCCAGCTCTTGTCCACGCTGGTCCTGCCACCTGGAGACCTTCCCTTTCTTGTGTGTCCATCTTGTGGGACTCAGCTCGGGCTCCACCTGCCCTGGGCGCCTCTCAGCTTCTCCAAAGGGCTCCTCTTCCGCCTCTGGAGCCCGTGCCCAGCCCGTCATGAGAACGTGACGCTTCGGTAGGATTGGTGCCAGGACTGGTACCACATCACCCCTTGTCTTGGTACCATTCCCGGCACCAAAACCATCACCTAGCACCCAGAAAGCAGGTACATAACTGAGTGATGATGGCCAGACAGCGCATCTTAAGTCTGGGGCCCCAGAGCAAAATGCAATCATCTGATCTATTCTGACCAGGAGTTTAGCCTTCCCACAACGGGCACACACACACATCAGTGGAAGCAGCCCCGGGAACCCCGGTGGGGAGCTCGGTTCTGCACGGAGCGCATGCCAGCTGCCTGGTGCCACCTCGTGCCTAGAAGGGGGACCTGGCTCAGGAGGCGGCCCCCCGATGGCCCGGGGTCTGAACTTTCAGGCCACCACTACCTTCTGCTAGTGCCATTGGGGTCTCATGCTGAGCAGTGCAAGAAAAAAGCCGATGGCATCCGGCAGGAATTTGCCAGGGCACTGCTGCTCCAAGAACTAAAAGGAGGAAAAGGGGGGAAGGAAATGTGCTGAGAAAAGCAGCCTGTTTTGGGGGCAGGAGTCCGAGTCCCCTGAGGAGTGAGGAGGAGGTAGGTGGGGTCGAGTTCATGTTCCAGGGAACTGTAATCGTTTTAATGGGCTCGTTATGCAAACAGGGCGGACAGAGTTACCCCAAGAGGGAGCGGCGAGAGGCACAGAGCCCTTACATTTTATAAATGTCATGGGCAGATGTCAGAGGCTGCAGCAGGATTCAGGGCTGACTTCATGGCTTTGGGTTTTACGTGTTAGAAAAAGATGCCCCAGGTCTCACTCAGAGGTGGGTGTCGAGCGAGCCCCAGGCGAACCCCCGGGGAACATCTGGACTCATGTGAACGCCTCAGTGAGGCCCACAGAGGCGGCGAAGGAAGGGAGTCTTCCTGTACCTGATGTTGAGACAGTGCCAAATCCAGGTTTCCGGAAAGAAGGTCCGTCTCCTCTTCTCTGCTCTGTATGGGGGGGAAAAAAGAAGTAATTAAAGTTCCATGGCCATCACTTCATTCTGTTACCTGGCAGGTTAGCATTCTACCTCGTTAGGGCGTAACAGGTTAATTCTCTGACTCGGCGGGGCTAACGTTCTACTTGACGAGGGCTAGAAGTGAGGCATCAAAGGCTTGGCAGAGTCACCTTAAATGAGAGCGTTTCATTTCTGCATTTAGAAGGTAAGCAGGGCCGCCGGGACTTGGGCTTGCCCTGTTTTTCTGCACCATCACATGGAGCTCTTCCCCACCCCAACCACTCCATTCCTCATCGGTCCATCCTCAGAAGCCTCACAGTCCACCTTCCCTGGGGGCTGTCCCTTCACTTAAAAAAAATAACAAGAAGCCCAACTGGAAATTTAGCAAAACGGCTCAGAATTAAAAAATGGTCACGTTCTTTCAACCTGCAATACCTCTCCTGGGAATGCACCCTGGAAATACCCCCAAACACCTGTGCCAGACAGACAGATGGAGCAGTTCCTGGCAGCCCTGTGAGCATTAGCGAACAGCCGGACTCTCCATCAGCAGGGGGCTGGTTAATCACATGACACCACATCCATGCAGCAGAACATTCTATGTCCGTGAAAAAGGGGGAGATAAGCATATACCGTATGGACCGCTAGGGACTGTCTCCAAGGCTTGCTGTTGACTTAAAGAAGGGAGGTACAAACAGTATCGTAGTCTTCTCCCGTTTATGTTTGTTTTTAAATCCTTATATATGCACCCAAAAATTCTAGAAGGGTATCGAAGAAATTATCGGCCATGGTTGTCTCTAAGAAGGGAGTAAGGGACTCTGGAGATGGGAGACTTCTGCTTCACTGTATTACCTTCCATCCTGTTTGAAAAAATTTTAACCACAGGCGCACGGTTAAAAAAACATCTTGTCCTCGGACTAAGAATGTTATCCAATTACAAAAAGGCACAGACACCTGCTTTTTAAGGCATTTCCTGTGCCTTTTGCATTGGGATTTGCAGTTACCCTTTTGTGGTTTTGGGGTTCAGAAGGCTGCTTCCAGGCCAAGCCCTCGAGGCCCCTGGGGCAGTGGCTGACCCTGGAGCCTGAGGGGCAGGTACTCGCCTCCCTCACCCAAACCACATCCCAGAAATGCCTCCGTGTGCCTCCAAACGACCGCAGGAGGAGCCTGGTCTGCCACGCCCTGATTTGGAATTTGGAAGCTAAGAGCCTGTGGGCCTGCCCCACTCCTGCTAAATGAGTGGCCCAGGCAGGAAGAACCCAGGGGACCCAGGCACCCAGCAGCCACTGCAGACGGGGCTGGCGCGTTGGGAAGGCTCTCCGTTTAGGCAGAGGACGCTTGAAAGGTGAAGAGGGCTTTCATGGGTAGGCCCACCAGGGCGGAAGGCCCTCTGGTCCATTTCTGGTTCAGAAAAAGGGCTGAGGAGCCGGGGGCCATCCTCAGGGTCTCCGGAGAGACCCAGGTACTGAGGGACTGCTGGCTGCATCGACCCCATTCCCGGCACCCTTTGGCTGTGTGCCCTCTCTCAGAGGGAGAGGTGGGAAAGAGGACACCCAAGGCTTGCCTCCCCTGTCTCAGCTCATATGCCCTTAAATCCAGAGAGTGGGGAGGCAAAGTCTTCAGGGCACCCTTCCCCTTCCCAAGCTGGCTGGCTGGCCCGTGATTGAGAAGCAAAGGAATGAAGAGAGTGGGAGGAAAAATAGGTAGGCGATAGGGGAGCAGAAAGGAAAGGCCAAAGGGGGAAACAGGAGAGAAGAGAAAACATCACCTCCGGTATAACAAAGGTTTCCATAACTCCAGGGACAAAGCCACAAATCTGAGGAAGATATGTGAATGCCTCTCTCTCAGTAATTGGTAAGTTAGCAAACAAACAAACAAAAGATGAGTAAGGATATAGAGCAGTGGTTCTCAACCTTCTGGCCCTTTAAATACAGTTTATGTGACCCAACCATAAAATTATTTTCGGCCGAAACAGGTTTGGCTCAGTGGATAGAGCGTCGGCCTGCAGACTGAAAGGTCCCAGGTTCGATTCCGGTCAAGGGCATGTACCTGGGTTGCGGGCACATCCCCAGTGGGAGATGTGCAGGAGGCAGCTGATTGATGTTTCTCTCTCATCGATGTTTCTAACTCTCTATCTCTCTCCCTTCCTCTCTGTAAAAAATCAATTAAAATATATTTTTAAAAAAATTATTTTTGTTGCTACTTCATAACTGTAATGTTGCTACTGTTATGAATCGTAATGTAAATATCTGATATGCAGGATGATCTTAGGCAAACCCTGTGAAAGGGTCATTCGACTGCCAAAGGGGTCGCGACCCACACGTTGAGAACCGCTGATATAGAGTATATGGATACACGTATGCATAGAGAGCCCTGTACCCAATGATAGGGATTAGGATATTCAAATAGACATGAGCATTTACAAACACTGGCAATATAGTCAGTCTCCAAAATAAAAACTAGACAATGGATATCATGCAGACCATGCTCACTGGATATGATGCACATTTGAAACAAATTTACAAAACACATAAAAAAATTACTTGAAAAGTTTAAAAACTTCTGGACAATTCAAGCTGAAAAAGGGAATATTCTGAGCTATAATGGAAATACTTACAGAACAACTCAGATGCAGCCAAAGCAGTACTCTGAGGGAAATTCATAGCCTTCAAAAGGCTTAAACATTTAGAGTTAAAATAAGAAAGACTGAAAAGTAATTATTTGGTTTCAACTTGAGAAGGTAGAGATTTTGAGAGGAAGGAGGAAGAGAAAGAAAAAGAAGCAGGGGAAAGAGAAAGAGTAATATAATTTTCTAAGCGGAATCTCTGGGAGATGGAGGATTAAGCCTCAGCTTCCTTCCCTGTCCTGATCCTTCTCTCCTGATGGACCTTCCTCTCTCTACAACCCCAACCCATGCACTGTAACGTGGCTAAAAATGGGGAAGGGTAGAGCTGAATGCTCAGTGCTCAGCCCACTAGGTAAGTCGTGATTTTGGTCACCAAGAGGACAATGGGTGATGCCTGAAGACATTTTTGCTTGTCACAACCGGGGAAACTGAAGCTACATGCATCTGATGGGTGGAGGCCAGGATGCTACTCAACACCCTACAGTGCATGGGTCTGCCTCACCACAAAGAATGATCTGGCCCCAGCCTTTTTTTGGGGGGGGGGGTAGTTTTCTTTTTCTTTTTTAGCCACAGCCTTAGATGTCAACAGGGTGAAGTTAGAAAACCCTGCTCGAGGCAGCGGCAATTACCTGGGAGGCTGCCTGGAGGACGCCACTGCCATCAGGCTCCCTGTGTGGGGCTGGAAGGTGTGGACAGCCCCGTCGGTGTATAGGCCACCATCCTGCCGGTGGTTCAGGCTCACCAGGTCAGTCATCACCACCAGCCCTGTTTCCTAGGCAACAGACAACAAGAGACCCACGGTGGGGAAGTGGATGTAATGTCCCCAACAGTTCTCATCACCCTGAGGCCACTGACCCAACACTGCTTCTGTGTCATGGCCCTGCAGCAGGCGTGGTGACATGGACTGAGGGGGTTATGGCACCCAGGGGCCATCCAGGACAGAGTAGAGGAAAGGCCGATACATTTGTGGCTCAGACAGGCAAATCCAGAGAGACAGAGAGCAGACTGCTGGTTGCCGGGGTGGGGAAGGGGACATGGGGAGTGACTGCGAATGGAGATGGGGTTTCCTTTTGGGGTGATGGGGATGGTTTGGTACTAGGTAGAGGTAGTGGTTGCATCGCATTGCAAATACACTAAAGGCCAATGAATTGTTCACTTTGAAATGGTTAAATTTCCTGTTGTGTGGCTTTCACACACACACACAAAATCAACTGTTGTAGTGCCTGGTCCAGACCAAGGGCCAGTGACTGTCACAATTATCTTCATCACTCTGCTAATTTTGGGGACAACTGGATTGAGGGGAAGCTCCGTCCTGGTCTGGCCGACTCTGCTTTGTGCACAGGAATGCAAACCTAGTTACTCTGACTCAGAAACAGCACCTCCTAATTCCCAAAGCTTCCAGGACCCAGGGATTCAAATCTCCCGTCATTCAACAAGCACGTAATTGAAACTTCATTTGTTCCAACACAGGTCTACAGGTACAGAGAGATATGGAATAAATATATTTTAGCTAACATAGCAAGATAAGTCATTTGTTCAAATATACTGCATATGTTTTATATATGTCGTTTTTAAGATAATTTTTAAAACTATTACAGCCAAAGGTTAATTGTGAGATCTAGGTGGTAGGTATACAGGTATTTATAAATTTATTCAACTCTTCCAAATGTATGGAAAATTCCATAGTAAAAACGGTGTGTGTGTGCGGGGGGGGGGGTGCCTTTTTAAAATGGGAAGAAAAGCACCTTCAGATGGGACACGCATTCGCGTGGAGACCATCCGCAGGTAAGGTGGGCTCCCAGCCTGACCTAGACTGACAGACCTAGACTGACACGTGTACACGTGGGGGCTGCCGGCACCAGCCCCGCCCTTGTAGGCAGGAAGGAGAGGGGTGGACGGGAGCTACAGATGTCATTGCAAGTGAACCCACCACCTGAGAACACAGCCACCCACTCCCCATGTGGAGGTTTTCCTTCCAGCAAAGCACCTGAACATCACTGCTCCCTATCAAGTTCAAGTTGTCAGTCCGTGCTGAGAACCGTTCTGCTCTCATCTGCCTTGCACACTGGCGGAGACTGGGGGGGTGGAGGGGGTGGGGGTGGGGGTCCACTTAGGAGCTTTCACTGGGGAGAATCGCAAACAAGTTCTGCAGCAATGAGTTTGGGAGCCTCCACCCCCACCCAACTCTGTATCCCCAAGACCCTTTGTTTCAAAATGAGAAGAGCACAGAAGTGGGTTCCAAGACCACCCCTCCTTACGGCGAAGGCGAACCCGGAGTCCTTGGTGACGCCCCAGAGCCAGGGGAAGACGAAGGAGCGCCGCCGGCGGCGGGCGGCCAGCCCAGCCCACCAGAGGGGTCCGTCCTCCCACGACACCCTGAGGGCAGCAGACACGTCGTAATCTTCCAGGTCCCGGACAACCTACAGGCAGGCGGGGCGTGGGGGTCAGTCAGCTAAGGGTTTCTTTTCTCTCATGGGCCTGGCGTGCTCCCGTCTCAACCTCCTGTCACATACATCACTGATGACAAGCCTTGGGGAGAGGCACTGGTGGTGGTAAACACAATATAAAGGGAGCCCTTTAAGACGGAGCCGGAGCGGCCACGCCAGAGGAACTGCCTTGCACGACGTACGCCTCCAACATTTGGAATGTGAAAACCGGGCAAAATAACCCGTGGACGAGGCCTAAAGCAACACTGTGCCCCCAAGAACTGTTTGCAAAGGTAACAGGAAAGCAGTTATAACTACCAGCCTGATGACTACTAGGCTGAAAAGATTTAAAAACCGTCTAGAATTAGCATCACTACGTTATGTTACCTGCACCAACAGAAATGCCTTCCTCCTACTGATGTAATTATTCCCCTTCTCTTTCCCGTAAACACCCTTTGCCTTTGTCCCCTAACCAGACACTATTTGAGCTTCTACCGGAATCAGTGAGTCCCTAGTAGCTCTTCTTATTGATCTAGAATACATGCTTGTTGCCTCTCACTTTGAAATTCCTCCTATTTTTAGGTTGGTAGTGGCACTGGCCCATTTTAAAGATGGGCAGACTGAGGCCGGAGAGGTGAGACCTGGACAAAGTTGCGCCGCAAAGGTTTTCTGAATTTGACTCCAAGATCTTTCAACCGCACAGAAGCAGCGACAAGGGGTGGGTTCGCTGAGAAATGAGCCCCATGGAGAGAGGGTATGTGGGTTCACACTGGGCTCTTCACTTGCTGACAAGCAAGCGAACCTGGGGAGGAATAGGAAGCCGACACTCACCTGGGCGGGAGTCAGCCGGAAACCAGACCTCAGCAGGTAGACGCTCTGATCAACCACAGCGACACACACGCAGCTGCCCCTGGCAGCCTTGACCCGCAGGTCCACAACCTCCCCGGGCTGCGTCTCATTCACCGAGTACGTCAGTGAAACCTGGACCCAAACACAGCAGAGAAATCAGGAGCTTGGCCCAAACCTCCCAAACCGCCCCCTTACCCTCTCCCGCCTTGGTCCTCGCTAGCCCAGCCATCCAGGCGAGGACACAGGGAAAGGCAGAGTGATAGGAACTAAGCTGGTGCAACTGGGACATTCTGTGCACAGGATGGGAGGTGGGCATGGGAGACAGGCGCTGGCCGAGGGCGTGTTGCGGCCAGGTGTGAAGGGTGCAGGGAGAGGGCAGGCTGAGCCTGCTGTTGGGGCCTAAGCCGTGTCCCTTAGGTCGGAGCCCAGTGGGGTAGAGAACAGCTTTTCCCTGTGTGTGCTGAATGCAAATCCCCATCTGGGTGACTTCTGGAGAAGCTCCAGCTAAGACGCAACTTAGGGTCTGGTTATTCCTGAAGGCAGGGCAGCCCTTCCAAGTCCTGCTTGTGGCGCCACCATGTGGCAGCTGTGCACAGCCCACCCCGCATTGACACCCTGGGGTTCCCAGCCCTGGATGGCGATTGACACCCTGGGGTCCCCCCCACCCCCACCCCGTTGGGATCCCGATGTTCTACCTGGTTTTCAAAAAAAGTCTCCACAGTGAACTGGACGCTGTCGGCAACCCCTTCTCCATTCTCCCTGACATAGAAGACCAGCAGGCGGCCGAGGGGGACCATGCTGGGGGTCACGGCCAGTTGGAGAGAGGTCATGCATACACTGAGCTCAGCTGCTGGGGCTGGAGGGGGCGCTAAGACAAGTCAAAGGTGGGAGAGGTGGGGGAGCCAGCACTCCACGGTGGGCCCACCAATGCCCAGGCTGCACAGCGCAGGGAGGGGCTGGCTCAGGCCCAGTGCTCCCGGAGGGAAGGGAAGCAAAGCCCCAGAGGAGGAAGGTGAACAGTGCCTAGAGCCCCACTCAGGCCAGCAGCTCTCACCCAGGGCGATGCTGCCCCCTAGGGGCCATTCGACAATGTCTAGGCACATTTGTGGTTGTCACAACTTGGAGGTGCTACTGGCATCTAGTGGGTGGGCCTGGAATACTGATCAACACCCTGCAGTGCACAGGGCAGAGAAAGATCCGCCCTAACACCAGCAGGGCCAAGGGTGAGAAAGTGACTTAGCATGGGAGAGGAGACCCTGTCTTCCTGTCTATCTATGAATCTATGCATCTATCTACCCATGAGTCTGTCTATCTATCTATCTATCTATCTATCTATCTATCTATCTATATCTATTTATCTACCAATCCATAAATCAATTTCTCTATCTGCCTATCTATCTATAAGTTTATCTATCTATGAATCTATGTATCTACCTATGAATCAACCTATCCATGAGTCAGTCAGTTTGTCTAGCTGGCTGTTTGGGTATCTACCCATCCATCCATCCATCAAGCTTTTCTCTTCCCTTCCTTCTTTCCATACATCCATCTGTCTGTCCTTCTATTCACCCATCCATTCCTCCATCATCTGTCTATCTGTCTATCTATCTGTCTATCTATCTATCCATCCATCTATAAATCTATCCACCTATCTCAGGGATTCTCACCCAAGGTGACTTTTCTCCCTAGGGACATGGGTGATGTCCGGGATTGTTAGGTTGTCACTGCGTGTGGATGGCTGTTACTGACATCTGGTGGGGGGAGACCAGGGATGTTGTTTCAGACCCTACAGTGCCCAGGACATCCCACCACGAGTATGACTTGCCCTCGAGCTCCCATAGTCCCCACTTTGGAGATCCTGCTTTAGGCAAAAGGCTGTGAAAAGGAGGAAGACCCTGAGACAGAGGTGGGTCTCGTGAGGAGCACATGGAGTCAAGGAGAAGAAAAAAACAGGACTCCCAGGTGCAGCAACAGCCTGGGCAAAGGCTGAAGGGGGCTGGCAGGAGGCACCATAGCAGAGTGTGGGCCAATGCAGGGCCCCGCCTACTGCCACCTGCCCCATCCCCTGCGGACACACAGTAAGGACCTCTCCACCTGGAGCAGCTGGCCACCCTGCCATCCTGGCCCCAGCCCCATCTCACTAGGGACACATGCCCTGCGCCCTGAGGCAGGCTCGCCTCTTGGTGGTGTCTGGTTACCCCTTCTCTCCGGGGCACCTGTCCCCGTCTCCACGGCCGAGAAGGAGGAACGGGACCTCCAGGCTGCAGCCAGCTCACCTGTCTCCGAAAGGTGTGTTAAGCGAACCGGCTTCTCCAGGGCTGCCCGCCTACTTCTCTGCTGGGTGACGTGGGCAGGCTGCTGGCCGGAGAGCACGATGTTGCCCCGTGCGGCCACCTCATAGTGCAGGGTGAGATTGCAGGCACACGTGGACGTCACGGAAAAACGGGCTTCTTCCCCGACCTGCGGGAAACAGACGGCGTGGCTGGCCCTGCTGGTACCCACAGCCTGGCACCAACGCCACGGCCCACCCTGGGAGACGGCCACCCTGGGGCGACAGGGGGGCTGGGAAGGCTAAGGGAGGGGTGCTGGCCTCAGGGCGGGTCACCCGTGTCCGGTCCTGGCTGTGGCCATGTCCGCCTGGCAGCCTCACTGCTGCCCTACAAACGGGGCTCTGGTGCACCGAAACGCCATCCTGGGAGCTCTCCATGAGGCGTCGGGTAGTAAAGATTTAACTCGGTCCAAAGAGAGGGCTGGCCTTTGCCCTCAGCTCCTGACAGGGGATCTCCAAGCCCCTGAGGTGTCCTGCCGAATAGTGTCTTTGTTGACCTACGGTCTTGGGCCACACCAGCGTCACCTCTGGAGGGGCTGGGACTGAGGCCAGCCATGCAGTGGCCGGCTGTGTCTATGAAACTGACCCCCCATAAAAACCCTGGATGCTGAGGCTCAGATGAGCGTCCCGGTGGGCAGGACACCAGGCATGTGGTCATACATTTTTCTGGGAACATAACACAGTCTGTGACTCTGTGGGGAGAGGACGATGGAAGCTCACCTTCAGGATGTCCCTGGACCCTGCCTCTTTCTGGGCTGATTTTTTACAATATATTTTATTGATTTTTTATAGAAAGGAAGGGAGATAGAGTTAGAAACATCGATCAGCTGCCTCCTGCACACCCCCTAACTGAGGATGTGCCCGCAACCAAGGTACGTGCCCTTGACCAGAATCAAACCAGGGACCCTTCAGTCCTCAGGCTGACGCTCTATCCACTGAGCCAAACCGGTTAGGGCTGGGCTGGTTTTAATCCGTATCTTTCACTGTAATAAACCATAACTGTGAGCATAACAGCTGGGAGTGAGCCTTGAAATTGAAAAACCTGAGGATAGTCTGGGGACCCCCCAAACTCTGCAGTTGCTGTCAGGAGAGAGGGAGTCTTGGGGCACCTCCCTAAGTGAGCAGGTGCCAGTGCTGGCAGTGGGCTGGCCCTTCTCATGGCACATAGGCATGCGATCCAGGAAAACCCCATGGCTGGAGGGATGGGGGCTCCAACACCAGCATCAGCACTGGCCCTGCGGGGGTGTGTGCAGGAAGCCTTACCTGCAGGGGGCGGGCGGGCGGCTGCAGCTGCAGGTAGCACTGGCTTGGGGAGTACCAGCTGCTGAGAGACAGGTAGCTGGGCAGGTACTGGGTCCCCACAGGCTTTCCATTGAGTGCCGTCACCTTGGCCTGAGGAGGAGAGGGTGCTTGGTCAAGGCCTGGGTGCCTGGAGTAGGAAGGGAATCTTGGGGATGCGTGTGCCTGTCCAGCCGTGTAGCAAGACCCCCTCAGGCTCCAATTTCCCTTTGGGAACCCCTCCCCGATTCTCAGTCAATGGCGTTTAGAGCTCTGTGGGAAACACGTGTCCAAGACTGGCCACAGGGTGTTGGGGGTTGGCTAAGGCGGGACAGGTTGCCACTTGGCCACTGGGTGACAGTTCCACCACCTAGTAGGAAACGCCGCCCCTCCCAGGCTCGCCAGCAGCCAGGTGGCTTCTAAAGGGAATCAGCTGCATGGCAAGTGAGCACCAGGGACAGGGCAGTGAGGGGAGGGCCCGTCGTGCGGACAGCATCCCAGGGGCTCTGGACCCGCCCCCGCCTGCAGCTCACGGCCCTTCTCCTGCCTGACCCAGGTCCCGGTGGCTACACCACTATTGCTCCTCGAGGGCTGGCACCTTTACTGGATGCTAAAAGAATGTGGCTAACACAAGGGCGACCTCAGAGGGGGCAGTTTAAGACCTATGTGTGGTGCAATATACAGATCTTGTAACACAGACCCTATATGTTCATGTTGATCAATGTCACTCCAATCAATTTGATAAAAATGAAAATACCCATGTGTGATAAAGAATAAAGACGTCGGCAGCTTCGGTCCCGCTCCTGGGAGGTGGCCCCCAGCCCCCTGGAACGTCCCGCGTGCTGTGAGCTCGTGGTGCATGGAGGGCCCTGATAACATGTGCTAACGAGACGACTC